>NC_062220.1:28045708-28347541 GCF_902686445.1 Sciurus carolinensis | reverse complement strand
TAATTGCATTTTCAATGTTGTAAACCTTAAAAATTTAACTATGTCTCTGGAAGTAGACACATATTTAAATGACATGTGGGTTTCTTGATAGTAACAAAAATAGTAAGTTAAAAAATTAATGTATCAGATTATATTTTATCTATTTTTTTGCACCCTGCATTTTTGCAGTATATCCTTCAGCTAAGTTGACACTTTGTTATCCTATCACTTACTGATTCAGAGAATGTTACTAAACCTAAATAATTTTGACTTTCAAAACAGAAATAGCTTTTGAATTTTATTTGTGGATCTTATAGTTGCTTCTTCAGTGTGCTTGTAGGCTATCCTTTGATCCTTTTCTCGTAAGGTTCACACACATAAAATAGATTTTAAGCTCAAGGGCTGCATAATATTAAACTATACAGTATTTAAATTCTCATGGAAATTCCTCTCAAGTTCTTTCTCTCAATTTCACTGAGCACAACACAACTAGCCTTAGATTCCTTACATATTTTCCTGACATAATTCAGTGGCAGTAAAGTATAGTTTATGAAACCAAACTCACATATTTAATTCTGGAGAAGCCTTTTTGTACAGCAAGCTATCATTGACATCTACCAATGGCAACATCAGCTTTGAAGATATAAATCACACCAAGGATTATAAAGAGTGACTGACAGGACACAGATGGCATTATATAATCTATTTATTTATTGAGAAATTGAGAATATAATACTGTCAGAAGTGGTATGCTCACCAGTTTCATTTGGTCCTTTACATTTTCTAGTGACTGGAATTAGGCAGGACACTGACAATGGCGATGGCCAATGGTCTGTGGAAAGTGCAGAGTTGTACATTTTTCATGGAGTGCAAATCAGCTGGTGAAAACTGCTGGCCTGAGTGGATTTCTGGGGAACAGTTTTACTGAATTTTCTGTGATAGAGGAGTAAATTGATACAGTTACAAGTCATGAGATTGGAGGTCATTGTTGTAGAAAAGTTGAGCCTACCCTAACAAGCACTGGCATTGGAACCAAAATTGGGATGCTTCTGTAACAGAAACCTAAATATGGGCAGCATAAAGCAGATATTCCAGCTCAAAAACAATAGTGATCCATGTGATACAGTAGTAAAATATTGGGCAAAATGCACACCTTCAGTTTTTGAGGAAGCAGATCATACATCTAAAGTAAACAAAACAAAATTTACCATAAAGCCTCACCATTAATAACAAGAACAAAAGTTATGGTTTCAGGGAAAGAGAGGTTAAAAACTTTCGAATTTTGTGTAATTTTAAATGACTGTGACTAGCAGAGAAGAGTCAAGTTCAAGTAGCAGTGTGCTGGTTTGTGAACAAAAATGGAGACTAAGTATAGTCTGCACAACCCAAGTCTTCCAGGATTGAAACAGTCCCAGTTTCTGGATCATCAACAATAAAATATAAACTTGAGAAAAAATTGAGGAATCAAAAACTGAGGAAATCTTTAAACTTTTTTAATTACCTCAGGGAAAAAAAAATTCAGTTTCAGGGGATGGTGTCAGTAAATACGGAATAAAATAATTAAAGCCCCTAATTCAATTGGTGTTTTAAAAATCCCACAGTCTCAAAATATCTCCATTTAAATCAATAGAGATAAATGGGAGGCAAGAAAACCAAGAAATATTGTTAACCTGAAATTTACCTGGAAAAACTAGTGTGCATATACATGAACTACTAGGATCAAATATAAGGAGAGAGTTACTTTTTAAAGTGTATTACATCAAGATTTATAAAACATCTCGAGACCATGTTACATTTAAATCACTGTTAGTCTCCTAACATTTTAGATTAAGGAAATGAGCTGAGTTTCTTACTCAAACTCTAGGAGGGCAGAGTCCCCGATGTCTACCTCAGACGAGAACACAGAGGGTGAAGACAGACTCAAGGTAAGCAGAGAATATTGGGCAATAGTTGCTTCTTCCATATGGTATGACTGGGGACTAATTCTGTCATTTTCTACCCTCCTGGCTTGGTACCCTTTACAATGCCTGCCCAGTACAGGTACAGAATGAATATGGGACATGCATGCCTGCACCTATAGAGATGAAAAGGAACAAATGAAATAGTTGGCAAGCACTACTACCTTCAACCATTAGTCATTCCCAATTTTTCAATAAACTCAATAGACCACATCACTATGTGTTTTTCCTTTTTACTTCTTCCTAAAAGGTAGTGACATTTATAGTTATTTTGTACAAACATTATCACATTTGAATGTGAAAGGGAGTAAATTTGCATTTTTTGGTTTCTGTGTCTCCAAACCAAGCACCATGTCATCTTGACCTTATTGATGTAGATACTGATGCATTTCACTCAGAGGTAAGTCTTTGAACTGGATGCATTGAGGAGAATTTCAATCTTACATCTAAGAACTTTACATCTGAAATCATGCTTAGAATGTTTTCGTTAGCAACATTTTCTCTAGTTTTTCTTGTATATGTGCTGAAAACATATAAAAATAATTCAGTACATCAGATAAATATAAAAACATGAATTAATATAGTGAATTAAGTAATGTCTTCAACATACAAATTTTAGACCTCGGTGTTCACATAAAAGCAGTTGAATAATTTACATATTAAATTGAAAAGCCATTTAATCATTTAACAAATGAATTATCTTCTTTGCACCTCGATGTACCAAAATTCACTTGCTGCAGGAACAAGTAGCATTCTCTTATTTCTTGTTTGCAATATTCACTGTGGATCTGGACAATTACCACCTTGCATATGGCCATTCAGTGATGTTGATTGGTAGAGACCTGGAAGTACATCCTCTATTGTCAGAGGAAGAGAAAAAGGAGGATCTCATTGGCTATCATGTTGTAAGGAATTGAATCACTTCTGCTCTCATTTCATTGTACTAATGTTATTCATGGATCTGCCTTTGTATTACCTGCAAAGGAGTGGTAATGAGAGAAGGAAATGGTTTTATTTGGTGGTCATTGGAGCTCTGACTTAGTCTCTTAATCTCTTGGTTCTTTTGTCCTATAAATATCCCTTTGCAGTGCCAACAATATACTTTGGAGAAAAGATAGTCTCTTCAACAAATGATGTTGGGAAAAATGGAAATCTAAAACAAAACTAAACCCCTCTCTCTCACTCTGCACACACTCAATTCAAAGTGGATCAAGGACTTAGCCATTAGACCAGAGGGTCCACATCTAATTGAAGAAAAACTAGGCCCAAATCTACATCGTGTCAACTTAGGAACCAACTTCCTTAACAAGACTCCTAAAGCGCAGGAAGTAAAATCAAGAATCAATAAATGGGATGGTATCAAACTAAAAAGCTTCTTTCACAACAAAGGAAACAATCAAGAATGTGAAGAAAGAGCCTATAGAATAGGAGAAAAATCTTTGCCACATGCATCTCAGATATAGCATTAATCTCCAGATATATAAAGAACTCAAAATCTTACCACACAGAAAAACAAATAACCCAATTACTCAATGGGCAAAGGAACTGAACAGGCACTTTACAGAAGAAGAAATACGATTGATCAAAAATATATGAAAAATGTTCAACATCTTTAGCAGTTAGAGAAATGAAAATTAAAAGTACACTGAGATTTCATCTCACTCTAGTCCTCTAGTCAGAATGGCAATTATCAAGAGTACAAGTAACAATAAATGTTGATGAGGTCATGGGGAAAAAGGTATACTCACACATTTATGGTGGGACAGCAAACTGGTGCGACCAGTACTGAAAGCAGTATGGAGATTCCTCAGAAAGCTTGGAATGGAACCACCTTTTGATCCAGTTTTTCCACTCCTTGGTTTATGCTCTAAGGACTTAAAATCAGAATACTACAGTTACATGGCCACATCAATGTTTATAGCAGTTCAATTCACAATAACCAAAAAATGAAAACAACCTAGATGCCCTTCAACAGATGAATGGATAAATAAAATGTGGTATATATACATAATAGACTATTACTGAGCCTTAAAGAAAAATGAAATTATGGCATTTTCTGGTAAATGGATGGAACTGGAGAATATCATGCTAAGCGAAATAAGCCAATTACAAAAAAACCAAAGGCCAAGTGTTCTCTCTGATATGTGGATACTAACTCACAATAAGTGATGATGATGGTAAGAAGGGTAAAATTTCATTGAATTAGATAAGGGAGAATGAAGGGAAGGGAAGGGGAATGGAAATAGGAAAGATAATAGAATGAATTGGACCTTACTGTCCTGTATGCTTATATGATTACATGACCAAAGTAATTTTACATATGTACAACCAGAAGAATGAGAAGTTGTACTCCATATGTATATAATATGTCAAAACACATTCTATTGTCATGTATAAACTAATAAGAACAAATTTAAAAAATTCATTTTTAAAAAATCCTCTTGTTCCTTTCTTTCCCAAAATGAAATCCCTCCTCAAGGGAGATTGCCTAAAGTCCCTGATGAAACTACTGATGAGACACATGCAAAATAAAGAAATTGACTACCTTGCACCATATAAAACATTAACAATAAATTTATCTTGTATTTAAATGTAAAAGCTAAAAAATATAAAACCTCTAGAAAAAAATAAGAATAAATATTCATGCCCTATATTAGGCTATGGTTTCTGAGTTATAATATCCTACACTAGAGTGATTTCAGAAAAGAATTGAATAATTGGACTTCAATAAAACCATAACTTTTGTGCTTCAAAGGACACTATTAAGGAAATCAAAAGACAATCTTCAGACTAGGACAATATATTTGCAATTTACATACCTGATGAAAGGAGTCACTTACAGAATATATAACAATTGTTATAACCAAAGTACAGAAGGACAAACAGTCCAATTATGGAAAAAATTTGGATAGGCATTTCTCTATAGAGGTATACAAGTATCCAGCTACACAAATGAAAAGATGTTCAGCATCACTTAGTCACTGGGGAATTGGAAATTGAAACCATAGTAAAATACCACTTCACACCCACTAATTGGTGATGATAGTGGTAAAAAAAGTAGACATCAGTGTGTGTAAGCAAGGATGTGGAAACATTGGAATCCTTTACATTGCTCGTGGGAATGTAAAATGGCTCAACTACTTTGGGATATAGTACGATGATTTCTCAAAATACAAAATGTATAGTTTTCATATGCTTGAGCAATTCTATTCCTAGGTATATACACAAGAAAGAAAACATGGCCATTCAATAACTTATACACAAATGCTTAGAGCATAATAACCCCAACCTGGTAAAAATACTAAATTTTCTTTAAAATGGTGAATGGAAAAGCAAAATATAGCATATTCATACAACAGAATATCATTTAGCCCTGAAACAGAATAGAATACTGAAATATGCTATTTATGGATTAATCTTGGAAATATTCTTCCAAGTGAAAAAATTCATCTTAGAAAGACCATGTATTTTACCATTACATGTATAATAAAAATGCTCATAATAGGACCAGGTGTGACTGCTAATGGATAAACCATTTTCTTTTTTGATATGATGAAAATGTTCTAAAATTAGATTGCTGTGATAATTGTTAAACTCTATACATTCCAAAATCACTTAACTGTGCACTTTTAGTGGGTGAACTTCATACTTAGTGTGTTAATTATTTCCGAATAAAACTGTTCTTTTAGAAAGAAAATCAGCTAGTTTATGTTAACTAATTAGGCATTGCATTGTATTAGCAACATGGTGGTGGAAAAGAAAACGGAGCCAGTTAATGGTTAATAGTTTCAATAATAATATAAATACCACTTTTTTAGGCCTTTGTTTTGTTTTGTTGCATAACACACTGTAGTATATTAAAAGTGTGTTTTCTTTATTCATCTTTTTCTTTATGCAAATGAACTTCTGTTGTATATTAAGTTCAATGTTCATTATTTTAGTAAAATGATATCTCTAAAATATTTTTCAATTTCTTTATTGTCCATATCTTCCTTTTATTCAGAGATGAAAAAGCAGTATTCTTCTGTAGAAATCAATTTGTAATGTAAAATTAACAAAATTATAGAATATTTTACTGGTTGAAAATATTACTCTGGGTTCTTTTTGGTCCCTTTAATATGGTGTCAATTAACTGACTTTGTAGAGTGCAGTAGAGTAACAATAACTTTAATAATTATCTGCATATAAAGGAAATGAAGATGCTCAATTGATCTAACAGACATTTATTTAGATCATTTTAAATGCAAGATGCTGAGCTAGTAATTGGAAGAGAAGAAAAAAATGCTGTTATTTCCAAGGAAATACTATTTAATTTGGGGAAAAAGAAAACATGCACATAAAGGGAAGGAGGAAAATTTGACTTCCAGATTTTCAGAATATGTGAGATCTTCAGAGAAAGAGGTGGAGGTTTGAGCAAAACCTTGAATGACAGTGCTGCTCACTTATGAGGATTAAAACAGACTCAGAGGGCTAAGTGAGTTCCTTACAATCTCTATGGTAAATGATATATTCGTATTTAGTGCAAACAAGTTTCCAAACTAAATGTGGGCTTAATCCTCTGTAACTTCCTACTGGCTGGAACTTTTGGCCAGCAGTTTATAATGCATAATTATGCACAATAAAACCCTGGCCTTCAGCATTTAGGATTAGGAACTGTTGAAATATTATACTTGATTTGAAAGGAAATACACTTCCACTGGGAATCTCATCTAAATTTACATTGCTATACTGGAGACCAAGAACAACTATTTGGCACAGCCCTAAAGCTCCCTGCTCGGAGGCCGTCTTGTCAAGCAGCTCTGTCTCACTTTCCATGGGTTATTTAAGTTTCTTAGGTGGCATAAACACCTCTTAAACACACCACAGCTGAGCTGAAAGTGAGGTCTCTCTATGCAACTGTTGGGACAAATGTCAACTTTGTTAATCACTTGGAAAAGTACATTGGGAGATAACAGCAACAGGTGGCAGAAGGTAGGCTAAGTAGACTACTATAACATTTTACTGTCATAAAAGAAGACTGGACCAAAGAGACATTACCTGTTACCTGATGAGAATAAAATATTATAAAAATATAAACTAATTGTTCTTCAAAATAATTTATGCATTTAAGTCAATTGCAAATAAAATACCCTTGTAATTTTTTTTTTTCAATTTGGCAAAAATTCTTAAAATTTCTATGGAATAATTAATGAATGAAAGTAACAAGGAACAGTCAAAGAAAGGGAAAAATGAGTGAATCTCACCCATCAGATTTTAAAATGTGCATTAATTTTATCATAGTCCAATCAGTTTAATATTGATCCCTCAATGAGAGAAACCCATAACATACTGTTGGAATGAAAAAATAAATTACAAACCTGTGTGTGTGTGTGTGTGTGTGTGTGTGTGTGTGTGTGTGTATGTGTGTGTGACAGAGAGAGAGAGAGAGAAAGAGAGAGAAAGATTACCTCTGGTAATCTGTGGGTAGTCAAGCTGCAAGTATTTTTTCCCCTTTCTTTTTAATACTTCTCTGTAATGTATGCAGTATTACAAAGTATTACAATAAGCAATATATTTGTAATAAACTTAATTTTTTCATTAAATTATATAGAATCAAAAATGTTAATGAACACATAAATAATTCTATCTTGGGAAATGTCCACACCTATCTACTATTCAAATAACTAAAAATACAATAGATATGATAGTACCATTAAAATATTTAATCATAAACCAAATTCAAATTTAAATAATAAAATGGAAAAAACTTTTAACATACATAACCAAACATTAGTGTTGACACATGAAAAGGATTTATGTGTAATTTAATTCAGAAACACCAATACATGCAGGCAGAAAAAGCATAGAAATGACAAATAAAGTAGAAATGGAAATATCCAATAAGTATATATCAGGTATGTTTATGCTAAATTTAAAAAATGAAAACTCAAGCAGTATTGAAACACTATGGTTTTGCTCATTGTACTCATTGGAGTAAAAGGAATAATGATAGCAAATGAGAAAGGAATACTGTACATCACTGCTTTTGTGACTTTAATCAAAATAAGCTCTTCATTAGCACTGGCTACTGAGTATCAAAGCCTAAAAATGTGCTTATCCTCACTTTGAATATCATATCAAAAACATAATTCAGTAAGCAAAGATGTATATAATATCATATATACATATATACTATAAAGATGTATATTACATACATATGAATATATCATATCAAAAATATAATTAATTCAGTAAGCAAAGATGTATATACAAAAATGTGCACTACAATATTATTTCTTGTGTCTCAGAATTTAGACACAACCCAACTTAGAACTACATGGGATTTTTGAATAATATTATCCTCCATTCTTAGAAAAATATTATGCAGCAAATAAAACTTATATTATAGATCAGAGTTAGTTCATTCAAGCTTACCTATGAATCCCTGAATGGTCTTCAAAGTATTTGGGAATCTCACGATAGCCTATTTACATGGTTTGTGTAAATGTAAAATTGTACGTGCGCTTTAGTAGGAATACTGTCATAGGGTTGTTAGTCTTTATTTGAGTCTCAAACAGTTCTGTGACTCACAGTTTAAGGAGCACCAGATGTAGTATTCAAAATGTATTACCACTTAAAATCAGCACTATAGTATTATGCCATAATTATGAGTGTGAAATAAGTGTATTCACATGTACACATTTACATATTGAATGTTCATTGGTGGATTATGATTTTTCACATTGCTTATCTATATTGCCTAATTTTTCCAGAAAATTGTACCCTAACTTTAGCTTCACAAATATCTTGATCTTTGGTTTACAAGGTGACTAATGGGACTATTTTGGGGTGGAAATGGTCTCCCCACCAATATTTTCTCTGTTTGCATGAATATGTAAGATTAAAACAAAAATTTTGTACAGGCACTTCATATGGGTTGGCCAGAATTTTGGTGATTTCAGAGACAGCTTGTGAGTTTCCTGCACAAATCCATCTTTAGCCTGCTTCCATTTGCAGCTAAAATTTCATTAAAATAGTAGTTTGATTAATGAGTTATCTTCAGAAATTCCTTACTAAAATGCACATTACTAGGGAGTAAAGCAAAGATTTTCACCATAACATTTGCATGACTTAGAACCTTCCAGAAACTGGCAAAGTTTGGGAAGTAGTTCTCCATCCCCCTCCTGCTTTTGTGACATGGATGTCTTGAGGATCTGATGGAAAGCTGTAGACCATCAAATACATGAAGAATTTCACATACGAAAAATCGGCAGCAGCCTCATGTCACGTGACCTATGCCTTGGCAAAGGGACCAGGGCCTCTCACTTGCCTTAGTACATTACAGTCAAGGACCTTTATTATTTTTTATTTTTTCGTACCAGGGATTAAACCCAAGGGCCCTTAACTGCTGAGCCACATCCTTGGACCTTTTTTCTATATTTTATTTTGAGACAGAGTCTCACTAGATTGTTTATAGCCTTGCTAAGTTCCTGAGCCTGGATTTGAACATGTGAGTCTCCTAACTCAGCCTCCTGGAGCTGCTGGGATTACAGGAAATGTACCACAAGCCCAGCTATCTGGAATTCCTTATTTTAAAAAAAGTGACTCCACATTTTCATTGCATGCTAAATTCCATAAATTATGTAGCTGATGCTGCCCAAAGCTCATGAATTTGAATATGAAACTTTGGTGTAGATGGTCCCTAAAAATGAAAAGAAATGTTTAATATTTCACTCTTCTTTTAATATACCTCAAATCCTTATTGATGTTCATGCTTGTTCTTGAACTATGGAAAAAAGAGTTCTGAATCATCTTTAACCCTATCTGAAAAAGTGTGCTGTGTATCAGAATGTATTTAGTCTAGGGATCAAAGAAAGGGATTACTGAAAAGGATTGTCTTCATTTTAGAAAATTCTTTTCAGTAATGATATCATTCTTTTAACAATTTTATTAGTTTTGATTCAAAGAGAATTTCTCACTTAGAATGATGCATATTTAATACCATAGTTATAAAGCTGATATGAAAGTGAGAGGGCATATTTTATCAGAGAGTAAATTTAGATGATGAACCACCATCTAAAACCATGCTGTTCTATTATTTCTAAGAATCAAATTCTAAGAAAGCATGCTTTGAGAAAATAATTTGAACTTTTTAATGATTAAATGAGTAACTTTTCCTTTTAAAATTAAAAAAAAAAACTTTTTTCCTACTTATTTCCAACCACATGCAAATGGGAAATCAGCGATTCTTTAAATCCTGCAAGAACAAATATGAAGTGTGCAACTCTTGTACCTACCTTAGAGATTTTTCTTCAATTTAATGTTTTTGAGTAGTCCTAAAATTCCATCTGAGTTAGTAATAAAACACAGAATGCATACAAGAAAAAATGGATACAAGGAATTTATTTGTTTGTCAAAATCTTTCAGACTGAGTTGGGGAAAAGAACACATAGTTCGCAATTTTAGAAAGATGTTAAAGGGTTCTGCCTCTGTCCATTGCTCTGAGCTGCATTATGTGGTGTGTTTCAGTGAGCTTTAAGGACAGATTATGTTTACATTTGAATCTCTACCCCTAAAACGAGAGGGTGCATATTTCTAGGGCTCAGCATCACTCTGTGGAAAATGTTTCGACCTGTAATGTTTTAGGGATAAGGAACACTTGAATTTTTTGTCTGAATTTCAGAAATGGAATATTCCTTCAGGTTTTCATAAAGTTTGGGAGTCATTTTTATGATGATAACATGGGGATTTTTAAATAGTGCAATTGTTCTCCATTCCGTCCATACTCCATAGTCTTAATATTTTTGGTGTTCACTTTAAAAAATTAGAACTTTTATTCTGTGATCTTCTGACTTTCTAGGTCTTCACATTTTTAAAGAATGGTGATATATATTAGAGTTGTACTGTCTCTAAATTGTACACTAGAAAAAGCTAATGCCTCAAAAACTTGTAAATTTTTATGTTTTATTTTTTATAAAAATAGAGAATATTGAGTACTCTAATCACAGCATATTTACACTTTCAAATACTGCATTTAATTGTATCCTTCTGCTTAAACAACAAAAAAAAAGAGACAATTTAAAGTAGTTGGAAGCATTTTCCATAATGGGTTTCTATTATAAGATGAGCCAAACCTCTAAGTGGTGAGCATTAGTGTTTCTGAATTACAATATTACAAGTCTATTAATTCTGCCCAGGGGAGAGAAATTCATAGAAATGTTTTAATAGTAAAATCTGGATTTTTATCAGAATGACATTTTTTTTTTCACTGAATGGCCGACCACAAAAAAAGTTATCTACTGACATGGTATCTATTCTTTGGAAATAAAGTTAAAAGCAAAGTTATTTTACAGTCATACACACCATTTTAAAAGCAAAAGTTACTATGTCATTAGAGTAGTGTTGGAAGATACAAGAGAGATAAAATACAGGCTATTTCAATTTCTGAAGGTTATCTGTTTTCTGATTAATAAACAAATGAGAATTCAGGAATATACTGTTTACATTTATCATCAAAATACAAATCACTGAATTAATCTTCTGAAAAATTATAGATTCCTAAGTATCATGTATATTATGGATTGACACTTCAAGTTCAAGTTAAAATAAGAATTTAATAGAGTAATTTCCATCAACTATTGGTGACTTCACATTTATTTTATTTTACTAGGCTTGGTACATTATTAAAATTGGAAAGTAGTGCATTGTCTCATAAATGGAGCCATTTTCCTCATGATTTTAGCAATGAGACTCTCCTCATAGTCTGCAGCATGAATTATGAATTTTCTATAAATCCCAATCCTGAAATAAAGAGTTCAGAGATAGGGGAAAATATGCATTCATGTATCTGACAAGATACTTATATCTAGACATTATTAAGAACATGTAATATAGCATTAAGACAGATAAAAATAGATTAGGGATTTGAATAAATATTTCTTTAATGGACACATTCAAGTAACCAACAAACATATGAATGAATGGCTCAGCATAATTCCATATTAGGGAAATACAAATGAAATAAAATATCACATAACCACAGGATGGCTATCATTAAAAAATTAAATATTGTCCACAAACATGTAGAGAAACTGGAATCCTTATACTTTTCTGGTGGGAAAGTAAATGGTGCAGCAACTTTGAAAAACGCTTTGGCAGTTCCGTAAATGGTAAACATGGAACTATCATATTACCCAGCAATCCCATTTCTATAAATTGAAAGGTGTCTTAACAAAAACCTGTATGTACATGTTTATGATAACATTATTCATAATATTAAAGTAGAGATAGTACTAAATTTTTATGAGATGGTGAATGAACCATTCAGTGAAAAAAAATGTCATTCTGATAAAAATCCAGATTTTACTATTAAAACATTTCTATGAATTTCTCTCCTCTGGGCAGAATTAATAGACTTGTAATGAATATATTGTATATATATATTTACATATATATGGACACATGCACATATATAAACACATACATAAATACGCACACTTTAAAAAGATGCATTTTATGGCATATTGATTTTATCTCAATACAGATGTTTTACACATGTGTAAAAATACATATATACTCAAAATATAAATCTCAACATTAAGATTGTGTGTGTGTATGTGTCTGTTTATACACTTTCCCTGTTAGAAGTCAGAGAGAAAAATAAAGAAGTAGAAAGAAGCGGCGAACATGCTGGAATTTAATATATGCTTAATCAGATGGACCAATGACCCACAGGAGAGTTCTGCTCCCAAGATATTCCAAAGGCAACATTTAATATTCTCCAAGGATGTTTTAGTCAGTTTTTCAATTTCTATGATTGAAAGATCTAACAAGAACAATTAGAGGAGGAAAAGTTTATTTGGGGGCTCAGGGTTTCAGAGGTCTCAATTCATAGATGGCTGACTCCATTCCTTGGGACTTGAGGTAAAGTAGAACATCAAAGTGGAACTGTGTGGCCGAGGAAAACAGCTGGGAACATGACACCTGGAAGAGAGAGAGAGATCCGCTCCACAGAAAAATAATATATACCCCAAAGGCACACCCCCAATGACCCACCTCCTCCAGTCACACCCTACCTGCCCACATTATCATCCACTTAACCCCATCAGTGGATAAATGCAGTGATTTGGTTAAGGCTCTCATAAACCAATCACTTCATCTCTAAACTTTGTTGCATTTTCTTGCACATAAGATTTTTGGGGACATGTAATATCTCAACCATAACATTCCACCAATGGCCCCCAAAAGTTCACATCCATCTCACAATGCAAAATACATTTAGTCCATTTCCAACAGTCCCCAGTTCTAGGATTGCTCAAAGTCCAAATCTCAAGTCCCTCTACCCTCAATGCAAACTCAGAATGAGCTTGGGTGAAAATCAAAAGAAAGTTACATATGTTCAGTATATAAAGGCACGTAGTAAACATTTAGATATGAAGAAATAGGGGCATGGATAAAAGGAATGCGACCAAAGTGTCACAGGAAAGCAAGGCACTGAAACTACAAATCTTGATTCTTGTGTTCTTGAAAGTTGTTGAAAAAAAGATTCTAAAGTAATTTAAATAACACTGTGACTTTGCCCTGTATTTCACTGCTCATAGCTTGCTACGACCTAACAAAAATAAGACTGAAATCCAGCTGGGCAAACAAGTCCTGTAGTTCCACTTCCAGAATCTAGGACACATTGCCTCCTGATATTCTCTCTGGAGGGCTTGTGTAGCTCTGGCCCTGTGACCTTGCTGGTGGCAGCCCACATGGCCTCTCTCTTGACTTGCCTATGCTGCAAACATACCATGGTATTGGCATTTCTTAATCTTGGTGGTCTCCAATGCAACTTCATCTTCCTCCTCACATTTCCATGCATCTCTCTCTCAGGGGCCACTAGCAGGGACTCCAACTCTGGGGCACTTTTCCTGGTCTCCCTGGTCTTCCTTTGAAATCTGAGTGGAGGCTTCCATGATCCCCTAACTCCAGCATTCTGCAATCCTGCAGATCCAGCACCATGTGCTTGATGCCACGCCCTGCAGTAGCCAAGCCTCTGGGGACTAGGGCTGCAGCAACCTTTCAGTTCCTGGGTTGCTGAGTATGGTAAAACTTCCTAGGTCCTCATATGCAGGTAGTATCCCCTTCTGGTCTTTACTCAGGTCTTAACTCAAAGAAATGTTTAATTTTATGCTGTTGAGCATGAAATAGGTGTGGTCCTGCCCATTTTTGAGATGCCCTCAAGCTACCTTTATTGTAGTTTCTGGGTAAAGTATTTAGTGTTTCTTTAGTGACTATAATTTCTGTAACAATCACACCTTTTCTAGCCCCAGTGTTACTCACAGTTTTCTGGTCAAACTGTAAGTTTTTTCAAATATTCTGCTTTGCTTCCTCCTACTGACTCTCACAATAAAATTGGCTAAAAGTCACCAGCAATATGCATGCCATTGCCCGAATACTGTGCTGCCTAGAAATTTCTTCCCTCAGATCAAGAAGTTCATAACCTTTAAATTCAGTCTCACAGAAAGCCTCAGGACACAGGCAAAGTGCAGACATGTTCTAAGCCAGAATGTAATGTGAATGGTTTCTAGTCCAATTTCCAATAGAGTCCTCTTCTCAGAAACCTCATGAGTCCTGTATTTACTGTACACAGTCCAAACAGCAGTTTGGTCTTCTGAGCTCCCCCCAAAATTACCCATTAGGCTCCATCTACAACAATATCAAGCTTTAAACATTCTAAAATTTCTCCCACAAATTCCAAAAAGCTCCAAAAGCTTTTGAACCACATGGTCAGGTTGTCACAGCAATGTCCCCACTTCTGGCACTGATTTCTGCTCTAGTCAGCTTTTTCACAGCTGCGAACAAAAGATCTGAGAAGAACAATTAGAGGAGGAAAAAATTATTTGAGGGCTCATGGTTTCAGAGATCTCAGTTCATAGATAGCTATCTCCATTCTCCATGGAGTTGTGACAGAGAAAAGCAACTTGGAACATGGCACCAGCAAGCAGAACAAGATCTCCTCAACATAGACGAGTTGGCTGGGAAGGTTATTTGAAGATGTAACCATTAACCTGGTTTTACTTACCCCTATGATATAATGAGGCTCTGAGTAATAGATATTACTTGCACCCAATAACATATATAAAAAAGTGTACAGTACATGGTAGGCCACTTTAGGTTCAAAAGCAATACATTCCATACCTAGGTATAACATTCCAGCTTGCAAAGTTGCCATCTTTGTACTCAGAGACAAAATTTGCTGCATCAGATCCAGATAACAATACAATCTATGGTCTGTCCAATTGGCAGATGTATGGCATTGGAGGTGTCTGTGGTGGGGAAAAAAGATGTGATAGGAAGTATATGACAAGCATCAGTGGCAAATTAATAATATAGATCCTTCAGATTCTGTAGAAAACTACAACTTCTGCAGTAGAGAATTGTATACCCTTTCTGAAATGATTTTGGTGTTTCATAGGGTCATAGAAGAGATGGAAAATTAATCATGAGACACACATTATGCCTATTAAGAGATGTTTTCTGTCAGACCAATCAAGTCATAATATTAGACAGACCTGTAAGATAGAAATGGTGCATCCAGGATTGAATCTAAGAAGGACAAAAGGTTATCATGAGTAAGACTGTGGTCAGATAACTCAGATATTTATTTATTCTTCTTCATTTTTTTTTTTTAGATATATAGAGGTTTATTTAGAAAAGCAGAGGCACATTCAAGGGAGATGAAGTCCATCTCCAGAAGAAAAACGGCCAGACATTTGCTTCTCTCACTACTCTTACATGAGCTCCATCTTTCACCTGTACCTATTTCTGTAAGGGATGGGTATGGGGTTCTTTAGAAGTAGTTTTAAGAGGAAAAAGACCGAGGTTGGTTTGCAGGTGAGTTGGCTCAGTCAGTAGTGCAGGACAAAAATGTCAGATGCATTGCTATCACTTTCATGGTAGCAATGAAAGACAACAGAGAAAAAAAAAAAAGCTAATTCCTGGGTCGTGACCAGTGGTCTTATTGTATATTCAGGAGTTTTGAAGAGAAGTGACTAAGGTTGGACACAAGAAGTTCTGGGGTGTGGGTGAATATAGATGGGTAGACATAAATTGTGAAGAATTGTATAACATATTAAGCCCATCAAGAAGCACTGTGGTATATATACACAATGGAACATTATTCAATCATAAAGAAGAATAATATGGCATTTGCAGATAAATGAATGGAATTGGAGACTATCATGCTAAGTGAAGTAAGTCGATCCCAAAAAAACCAAATGCAAAATGTTTTCCCTGATAAGTGATGATGACATATAACAGGGAGGAGGGGTAGGGGGTGAGAGAAGAATGGAGAAAGTTTATATTATGTAGAGGGAAATGAGAGGGAGGAGGGTGCAGGGGTATAAAAAATGGTAGAAAGAGACAGACATCATTAATCTATGTATATGTATGATTACCCCAGTATGAATCTACATTGTGCACAACCATAGAAACTAAAAGTTGTACCCCATTTGTGTACAATAAATCAAAATTTAGTCTGTAAAAAATAATAATAATAAAAAGAAAATTAAAAAAAGAAGCAAGTAGACAAGATGACTTAATATTCACTGATAGCTGTTCCAGATATGGCACAATGGGCTCATGAATGGAGTTGCTGAGGTGACAGAAACTTGACATGAACTTGACATGAACTTGGTGACATGACTTCCCATGTACTAGTAATGACTACTTCTGCCTCTGACTATGCAAGCTCAATAATAGAAACCAATACTGAACCCCCATATGGCACTATCCCTTGTTGAGGCTAACCAACTACTTGGTGTGGCAAGTAGACTAAATAATATCCCTTCCATCCCTGAACAGCTGGCAGTTCAATTGCTCAAGGTCAGATACCTATTTTTGGTAAGGATGTGACTTTGATGCATGGAGCCTCAGCATTATGTAGGTGCCAATGATATACCTGATGCACAGACTTGGATTTCAACTCAACCATAGCACCTGAGAGGGAAACCTTTGCTGGGCACGGTGGTACACACCTGCAATACCAGCGACTCAGGAGACTGAGGCAGAGGTATCATGAGTTCAGAGCCAGCCTCAGCAATTTAGCAAAGCCCTAAGTAACTTAGCAAGACCCTGACTCAAAATACAATTTATAAAGGGCTGGAGATATGGCTCAGTAGTTAAGCACCCCTATTGGGATTCAATCCCCAGTACAAAAAAAAAAAAAAAATAGAAAGAAAGAAAGGGAACCCAATGTAGCAAAGGAGGTGCAGAACATGACTATATTCTTATTTCCGATCCTCAGAATTCTAGTAGGAATTCTTTATTCAGGATATAGATAAATTGAAAGAGTTTCTATGTTTATCTAATTAGGTGAATAAGACTATAATTAAGTTCCGTTTTGCACCAAAGTTCATGATTTTTATTCAATGCCATATATGAAGTTCTTTCATAGTTATCATCAGACACACTATATTGTATATTGTAATAGAAAAACATATTTTTAAATCACTTAAAGTATTCTAAGGCTTCAGGTTAAAAACATGAAAATGACAGTCAAAACTCGGATTGCCATGTGTCATTTTTAATAGGCACAATCAGAGTCCTGCTTGTTCTATTCATTGAGACAATTTTGTTGTTCTAATTTCCAAGCAGCCTATAAATTTTCTTTGAAGCTGTTTTAGGCTAGTTTTTCAAACTTCAGCAGTGTTTTCTGAGTGAAGAATAGTTTAGAGCATTAGCTTTTAATAGTGAGAAACAAAGGAATGGTATGTTAGGCAGTGAGTAATACTAGCACATAGCACTCAAATGATACGCAGGCTGAGAAAAAATGTGTAGCAGAAAAGAAGTATCACAAGGTTCGTCAGTTAACAGAAAAAATACAGAACATATAGGTTTATATAGAACTTCTTAGTACATGATATTTGTCATGTATGTATGATAGTTATATAGCAGATATGTAAACAGACATATCTTGCTGAGAAGCTGTAATCAGAGTGAATTTACAAAAAT
Source organism: Sciurus carolinensis (assembly GCF_902686445.1). Taxonomy (NCBI): domain Eukaryota; kingdom Metazoa; phylum Chordata; class Mammalia; order Rodentia; family Sciuridae; genus Sciurus; species Sciurus carolinensis. Next base: position 28,329,629 of record NC_062220.1, on the reverse strand, counting down.
GAAAAACAAGGTGAAAAAATTAAATGATAAGAATATTATTATTTGTCTTTGAGTAGTGTTATTATACACAATGAGGTCTGATGCTTTGGAATTCTCTTTAAAAACAATCAGGACTTCACACTGGATAAAAAGAGGTTACAAAGTAAAGACCTGCTAACACATTTTCACAAAAATATTGTTGGCATGACAAATTCTATTTGATTTTTTTTGGTAGACTGGCTACATATACTCCTAACTTGCCATAGTCGTCACTAACTGCTACTGTATTAAGTGGGGTGTGTTTCATTCATTCATTAATATTCCCTATCTCATCTGTGATTACAATTGCATTTGCTTAGTTAAGTCAACTGTGTTTGCTGAGTTCAGCATTCCAGTGTTATGTTAATTCCTCTGATTTCTTTACTCTTCTATAGAAAGAAATATATTTTGCTAGGCTAATGAATAATACCAGCAGAACTCTTTTGTCTTGTGTCTTTTCAGTTAATACGTCTTTGAAGAGGACAAGACAGTTCCATTAACTTTTTAATATCTGAATGTGGTTATGAGGGTGTTGGTATATAATGATATATTTTCAAGTTATATGTACATGGAAATTCATACATAATAATGTTAAGCAGAATAAAAAGTATAATACAAAATTGTAGATACATTATTTTCAGAATATATAAATATATGAAAATTATTAGCAGGAAACATGAAAATTTCAGCAGTGGTTATTTTATTATTATTTCTATACTTGAATTTTTTGGTTATCTTTGAAGATCAGGTAGTGTTAGTAAAGAAAAATCATTTTCCATAAATATTCATAAATATCTATATTCTAGAAAATACAGAATTTGGGTTAAATCAGAAGACTTTTTTAAATTGGAAAGATACTATGTCACGAAGACAATAAATGTTGGACTTCTGGCTAAAAGTGGTAGAGATAAGCTATAATATGTACATTGTTCTTATGGATATTCAATTTTAAATAGTAAATAATATATTATGCCTGCCCTGGGGAATAGATTAATTATTGAGCTGTGAGTATATCTCACATATTTAGAATTGGACCTTGGGAAAAATCCACTCTTCAGTGGTGCTCTTACTTGTAATTGTACATCTTATCAGGGGCTAGACTCTGAAAAACAAATAGCTTTTCTGTGGTCTTATTCTAAAATTGTTGTCATGGAAAATACTTGGCACTGTTTTAATACTATTTATTATGAAGGGGCATGAAATAAATTACAGAGACTGAGAATGGCTTATCAATTCAAAGAGAAACTGGAACATTATTATATTCAGAAAGAATATAATTGTCAACATTTCTTAAAATAGTTACATTTCTATTTCAAAATAGAAAAAATTAGAGAACTATTAATCTGAAGATCATATAAATTACATCTTCTACTCCATAATGTATGAATGCCAGTAAAATACATAAAAATCTTTCGATGATACAATGTGGAAGAAAAATTATATACTTCATTCAAAAAAAGGTATCCCAAAAATCCTAATAAAATATTTTTGCTTTCTCAGCCAGTAGTGAAAATAATTAATGAGCAGAGAAATGCACCACCCTTCTCCTTGGGTTGATTTTCGTGTCCCCAAGAAAAGATTGAAATCTCCCCAGGGTGTTTAATCACACAGTTTGAGAAACACTGTCTCAGTTAGATAGAAAAATCAGATAATTGCAAGAACAATTTGCAATCTCTAGGTGATTTAGAAAATAGAAGTAGACTGCAAGCTGTCTTATTATGTAAAGTGGCAAAATATAATTACTGCATAGGAGGGCTTCATTTTTGAAGCTGCAGTCTTTGCAAATACAAGAGTGAAGTGAATTATTCCCAGCTTGCTCTCTGTCTCTACCCCTGTATCTGGGTCTAGCCTCTGTCATCAACTGAACTTGAGAAATAAAAGTTCCTTCTAATAATCTATGTCAGGAGTCACAGTAATGAAACAATGCATCAACACACTGTGGCAGTCAATCTTTTGGAAATTTTTATTCTGCACTAGCAGGTGCATTAAGTATATTGCTGGTAATTTTGGTGAAAAATATTGTCACTGACAAATGTAAAGTGATAACTCCTCCTCCTTCTCCATTTTTGCTCCTAAAGCACAACTCAATATTTTCTTTAAAAACCTTAATTTACAATTAACCACTGTGGCCTTGAACTGGGTCTCTCCCAATTTCCATCTGGGTTTTTTGAAGACTTGTTTTTTTCTCTCTATGGATCCTTGATCCTTTATTTTACTTTGGGGTAATATCTAGTAATCTATGGATAGATTCTTCCACCAAGTTTCTATGGTTACAAATTCCACCCATCCTTACATGTAGAATTTTTTTCTTAATGCCTCTTGGTTATTGAATAACAAATCTTAATTATGATGTGATGTAGTGGTGAGAATTTGGGGGCAAATTAGTAAGACCTTTTGTTAAAATTCTTCTTGGTCTCTGGGTATAGACAGATCCTCTGGAATGAGGGCCTTATGATCTACTCTTTGGGGAGATAAGTCAGAGAATAGTTGAATTTCTACTATATCTGCTCTTGCAGTTACTATCAACCTCATCAATTCCCAACTTCTAAAATTTTATTGAGAGCTCTTACCTTTTCTAATCTTTGGTGTAGAATATTTTCAAAAGGGTATATTATTTTAGTAGAATTTTGAAAGGTAATAAAGTCATTTAATTATGTAATCAATTAGTAAAAATATGTAGAAAGCTATTGATTAGAATAAAATAACAGAAAAAGTTACATAATAAAAGAAATACAAAATTAAAACCATTTAATTATTTACTATATAATTTTTGAAAAATAGATTCATTATTTTTTCCTTTGTTTCCACTGTGTTTTCCTGAGTCTTGGACTATCTGTTATAAGTATGGGACCACTGTTATAAATATGTGGCAAATGTTAGCAAGATTCCCTTCCCTGTGTAGTTACAGGTTAGAATTTGCCAGTAAGAGAAGTTGCATTAAATTCAGTAGGCAGCTGTGGAGAGGAAGCTGGCATTGACTGGAGGGAGGCCCTGTAGTCAGATGAACAGGCACAGGAGATTCATACTCACTTCTGAGCAAGGAAAGCTCTTGAGATTCAACCACTTACTGCTGCAGGCTGAGTCTGCAGACTGAGAATCACTGGGGAAAGCTTCTCAAAGATTCTTAAAGATTGTAGCAGCTTCCCAATGAACTTTTTTCTTTTTCTTTTTTTAATTGAAGTAAAATTGATTACCATGAAATGTGTAATTCAATGAATTGTGACACATGGATACACACCCATGTACCTGGCAACTTAATCAGAATAGAAGACAATTTATCACACAATAGTCTCCTCTTGTCTCCTTGCAGTCAATGTCTCCCTGATAGGCATTCAATTTTTGGATCATTGTAAATAAGATTTGTTCAGTTTTTAGCATTGTATAAATAGATCAACACAGCATGTACATCTTGTATCTGTCCTCTTTTTCCTACTTCATGTTTTTGAGATTCTTGATGTGTTGTTGCCTTTATAAGTTATACATTCAGTTTTTATTAAAGCATTATCCATTATGTTTATCTTCCATAGTAATATGCATAGATTATCAATGAGTAGATATAACTACACATGTACTTTTTTTGCAAACATATGTTTTTATTTCTCTTGGGCAAATAAGAGTGTAATTGCCAAGATATAGGGTAAATATATTATTAGGTCTTTAAGAAGCAGCCAAATAATTTTGTTTCCATCATTAATATATGAGAGTTCCAATTTCTGAACATTTTCAAAAAAGCCTGGTATTGTTAATTTTTACACTTTTTTGGTCTAATCTAGTTTGTATAAAGTTAAATGCCAATGTGGTTTCAATTTATATAAACTTATGACTAATAATGTTGAGAAATTTTTCATATTCTTATTCACCTTTGCCTAACTTATTTTTCAAAAGTGGAAAATTCTTTACAGTAAAATTCACCCTTTTTGATACATAGTTCTGTGAGGCCTGATAAATGTATAAAAATATATAAACACCATAAAAATCAAGATATAGAACAATTCTGTCAACCCACTAAAATTTACCTATTCTCTGTTGTAGTCAACTTGCCCCTCACTTTCCAATCCTAGTGTCAGTGATCTGTTTTGTGTATCTATAGTTTTAACAGTTCCAACATATCCTATAAATTGACACTATCATATATAGTCTTTTGGGGTTGACTTCTCTCAAGTAGCATAATACATTTAAGATCAATCCATATTGTTTTATGAATCAGTAATTTGTCTTTTTCAAACTGGGCAGAATTTTGTTGTATAGATATATTATAGTTTGTTTATTCACATCCCAGTTGAGGGGTAATTTTTTAGTTGCATTTTTGTACAATCGTGAATAATGGTGCTAAAATACTTTGGTATAATTTTTCATGAATACTAGTTCTTTTTTCACGTTCGGTAAAACCCCGAGACTGAGCAATTTGTACCATATACTATGTGTGTGTTTCATTTTATAAGACATACCAAACTGTTTTCCACAGTTGTCCTATTATTAGAACCCCAAAGCAATGTGCAGGAATGAGTTCTAACTGTTCTATATACTTACTACTACTTGGTAGTGCAAAGTTTTAGTTTTTTGTTAATTTGGCTATTATAATAGGTGAATAATATTAGATCATTGTGATTTTATCTGACATTTCCCTAGTGACTAAGAGTGTTAAACATCTTTCATTCAACTATTTGTTATCTTCCTTGTGAGAAGCATATGTTCAAGTCTTTTGCACAATTTTAAAAATTGGGTTGTTTTCTTACTAATGAAATTTGAAAGTTCTTTCAATTGTCATTTTAGTCTTAAAACATCAAGAGAAAATGTTATTAATTTTGGTAAAGTTCAATGTACTATTTTATTAATGGATTATGATTTTGTTCTCTTATCTAAGAAATCATGGTTTCAGCAAAGATTTCAAGGAGTTTTCTTAGGTTTTCTTCCAAAAGTCTTGCGTATATGGTGCAAACTGGTGAGTTGATTTTTGTATAGGGTATAAGGTATGGTTTGAGGTTCTCTTTTTCTAGCACTCCTTCCCTTCTTCTTTCCTTCCCTTCCTCTTTTTCTGCTTCTGCCTCGGCCTCCTTGTTGATACTCATTTTCTTAGTACCATTTGTTAAGAGGTTGTGTTTCCTCCATTGAGTTCCCTTGTAGCATCCTTGGAATTGTGGCCCTATTTCCCTACTCTGTTACATGACCTGTGTTAATGCTCTGCCAGAGCAGCCACATGGAGCTGGAACATTCTTTGGAGAGGTTTTAAACTATAAAATTCTTGAAATTCTTTCACTGACATTGAATCAGATTAGATGTTCTTTTTTGAGTGGCATTGGGCAGGTTATGTTCATGACACTAGCCCATTTCATCCTTAGATGAATTTATGCATAGAGAGGGAGTTCTCAGTATTCTATCATTATCTTATTAATGTTTCTAAGGTCTATAGTGATATCTTCTCTTTCATCTCTAATCTTTATAACATTTGTCTTTGTTTTTTTTTTTCTGTTAGCCTTTGTAAGAGCTTATTGGTTTTATTGATATTTCCAAACAACAATCTTTGTTTCTGCTGATTCTCTATATTGTACGTTGCTCTCATTTTCACTGATTTTTTATTCTCCATCAAGCTCTTTTTTCTGATTTATTTGCATCTGGATTATTCTTTCTTTTCTAGTTTCTTTCATTTATCTGCAACCTGCATCCCAATTTTGATATATTGTTTTTCATACAACTTGAAATATTTGCAAATTTGCTATCTAACTTTCATTTGAGATATTTAGAAATACTTGGTTTTTAAACATTTGGGGATTTTTCAAGATATCTTTCTGTCACTGGATTGAAGCTAAAATGTACTAGTACTTGAAAATATACTCTTTGCCATCCCATTTCTTTAAAAAAATCTTATAGTTTATTTTATGGACCAGAATACAGTCTATCTTGGTGACTGTTCAGTGTGAACTTGAAAAGAATGAATATTCTGCTAGTGTTGGGTGGAGTGTTCTATATATGTCAATTAGGTCAAGTTGGTCAATAGTGTTGTTCAGATCTTCTATATCCTTACTGATTTTCTGTCATCTTGTTTTATTGATTACTGAGAGAAAAGTGTTGAACTCTGGCAGCGAAGTTAGGTAGAGTTGGGCTTTCTAGGCTAGTTTGCTCTGAGGGAAATTGGAAACTGAGAGAATTTTGAGCAGTGTTGAGATAGAATATGCCATATATTTTAAACAGAAAACTGCCTGCTGGAAAACAGATTGAAAAGGAGTTGAGGGTTGAATCAACGATTCTTGTTAGGAAATTATTTCAATTATTCATGTGAGGAAAAAAATGACGCTTGTACCATGTTGCAATAGTGGGAGTAAAGAAAAGTGCTTTGATGTTGGATGTTTTATGAAGATAAAGGCAGCAGAATTTAAAAATTAATTGTATGCAGGATATGAGAGAAAAGAAAATCAAGGATAAAATCAAAGTTTCTGTTTTTGAATACTGACAAACAGCTGTTAGACGTCAGGAAGATTTTGGAGTGAGTAGGATCTAGAGGAATTGTCAGGAGCTCAATCTTGTGGATGTTAAATGTGGGCATCCAATTCAAGATATTATTAGGTTCTATGAGTCTGAGTTGTGGGAAAGTTAAGGGTTGAGACATAAATATATAGATGAGTTTGCAGAATAAATGGAGTGAGTGTACATGAAAAAATGAAGAGGTGCAAGGTCTGAAGTAGTAAGAGATCTGAGAGACAGAGAGAGAGAGAGAGAGAGAGAGAGAGAGAGAGAGAGAGAGAGAGCCAGTAGTAACAATGAGAAGAATGAATAGTGAGAAAGGAGGAAAACCAGGAAATCCTGGTATTTTGGAAATGAGGAGATGAAGAAAGCGTTTTAAGAAGAAAGCAGTTCATTGCATTCAATGTTTCTTGGAAGTTTTAGCACAATGATTGGGGAAAATATTACTCCTGGATTTAGCAAATAGTGTCTCTGGTGACTTCAACAAAACTATATTCACTGCATTTGTTGGGAAATGGATCTAGTTCAAAATGGATTTAGGGGAAAAGTAAAAGTAAGCCAAAGGATCAGATAAATTAATTACAATATGGTAGAGAAATTGCGTGGAGAAAGTGATCAAGGAAATTTTTAAAGGGGAGCAGTACTGCATATGGATTCAGTGAAGAGGAGGGTATACTAGAGAGGTGAAAACAGATGATTCCCAAGACAGAATTGTGGGAACAACTCTTGAGTGAGCAAGAGGTGATGGGACACAAATCACCAATGGAGTTGGTGACCTTTGGCAAGAAAGACCTTCAGTTCGTAACCACAGAAGAAAAGGCAGATTCAAGTAGATAGATATGTGTAGTGAAGGGAATTTCCCAATATTCTTTTATAGATTGCTCCTAATTTCCCAGTGAAATGAGAGTCAATGTTTTCCACTGAATGAATATTGGAAGCTTGTGAGATGAGAGCAAAGAAGGCAATTAATGAAATATTTATCTAGAAGAGTAATGAGTGAACAGCCTTGGGAACTGTCCTCTATGACCAGCTCATATTGTAGGGTGTTCACACTGAGGTTTTAAAATAAACTAGCATGGTCAGTTAGCATCCCTATGTGCTTGTCAAGGATGAAAATGTGAAATAGGCAGAAAATTTAACTTTATCAAGGACAAGGGAACGGTAGGTGAGTGGCAAGAGAGTTGAGATAAGCAAGGGAAGGATTTATAGTGTGGATGAATTTCAAGGTGTGCAAGTAGGGCAAAAATGACATCAGTGGTTTGTGCCTGTGAAAATTCAGTGAGATAAATGGATTCTGTTTCTTGGTGGGATGGAAAGAAAGGGGAGGATGTCTAGGGAACTGAAGCTGAAAGGAAGAGAATGGTAAATGTGAATCAAAGAATATGGGTAAGTTGTAATTAAATAATGTCAAAGTTTACATAATGAGTATAGGAGTGAGCGGCTGTAGTGAAGTGCAGGACAAGATTATTTGAGGAATTAAGAGGTCAGGGTATGAAGAAAATTATATTTGTGATATTACCAACAATTTTGAAAGAGTAGGTTTTTTTGTCTTATATCCCTCCCTTTATTTATTTACAGACTGCATTTTGATTCATTGTACATAAATGGGGTACATCATTTCATTTCTATGGTTGTGTACAATGTAGATTCATACCATTCATGTAATCATACATGTATGTAGGGTAATGATGTCTGTCTCATTCCACCATTTTTCATAACCTCCCCCCCACTTCTCTCTAGTAGTTTTGAAGGTAGAAATAGTCACTTGGGTATTAAACGTTTGAAGAAGGAGGAGGAATGACTTGGCTCATTTATATTGAGAGTCTTTAGAGAGAGACTATGTCAGAAATGAAGAGCTTCTACTCATCTCCTGGACAAATAGTTGAGGGGGTAAGGAAGGAGACAGACACCATTTAAGAAAGCAGTGTGGAAAACTGGAGTAGAAGAGCAGAAAAGTGACGGGAATACACTGAGTTTTAGAGACTGGAGTCAGAAAGTCTCAGTAGTTGGGGTAGGGGAAAGATGGGTGAAGAGGGATGTAGCGCTTTCTGTGAATTGGAATCTGGGAATGAAGGATGAGCTGGAGACCTGAGATTCTTGTGGTGATAGATATAAAAGGAGGTAAGGGTGATGATTAGTTCAGTCCTTATGACTCTAAAGGGATGGTGACAACATTTCAGGGAAAAAGGGGACAGAGTAAGAGGACAGATTGTGTCAGGGAAAGTTCTAGGCATTCTGACTGACCCCCACTGAAGGAGATCTAAAGTCTAATTCAGTATGTCAGTAACCAAGGAAAATGAAATAATGTGCTTGGAAGTTGAAGTGAATGTTGTAAAATATAGAAATCCCTCATATCATGCTCATGCTGTATATATTATTCAATTTATTGGTTTCTGTTTAATATATTTTCTTCACAAGAGCAGATATCACTGCAACTTATCTTTTCTTCATATTTTCTAAATGAGGCTAATTATTTTACCTAACATTTGTGTGTGTTTGAAAATAATATGACATTTCTAAGAAATATCCAATACGCTATAAAATATAAGCTGAAAATCCGCCTGAACTCTAAATCATAGCTGAGCCATCAGAGTGTGCTGTGTAGGTTGGTTATTAAAAACTAAATAAATCATAAATTCGGTGAGCAAAGTTAATAACAAACATAAGGACTGTGGCAGGAGCCAGACCAGCCTCTCTTCTTCTGATTAACTGATTGATTTAAAATTTATACTATGAAGCAAAAGGCAATTTCTGTATTATCCCCAGGCAGTTGCACATTGGAGAGAAACACAGCCATGATCCAAGTCTCTCCATTATACACACTTACTTTCAAATTGTTAGTTCATTTCACCATCAATCATCCATTCTTTGATTCAGGAAGCAGGCTAGCAGTGCAGTTCAGTTAGGGAACACTTTTCATACTTAGCAATGTGTGAAACTGAATTCTTCACATTGTTAAATTTGGTCATATTTATGACATGGGAACTGAAGACACATGGAGGGACGATCACCAAAGTGTTCAATAGGCAGAGGTTGAACCTTGAAATTGCTCCCTAGATTCGTCTTTTAGCAAAAAGACTCTGAAATGATGATTCTTTGCTGTCAACTGTCTTTCAGTTTTCTCCCAAATACATGGTGGTTCGGACCAGTTTCTCTAAGCATTCAAGGTAATAAAGTTAAGAATTGCAAAAAACACAATTATTATTTCTATACTGTCATTTTTAACTACCTGTATATTCAATTTTGTAACAGGGATTTCCTGAGCACAAAGGCAAATAAAACAAGAGTTTCTGTAAATTCTGGAACATGTAATATTCTGAGTAAAGGGCCTATTTGAATTATGTAAATAGTTTCTATCATTTAGAAGCTTAGTTGCTTCTGGGTAGGCTATCAAATGGTAGCATTTAAAAAATTCAAATAATTTGTTTACTTCAAATTTAATCATTGGTTTGACAACATTTGAAAGGAATACATTCAGGCCAAACTTAGATGCATGGGAGCAGGTTTCCAGAGAACCAACTCTGGGGACTTTGTTTTTTTCTGTTTAACAATTGCTTTATATGGAAGCTCTTTCCTGTATTGCATTTTCTTTTCTTTGCACTGCTGATCTAATTGTCTGCTGACATATCCATTATCTTTTATAGTCACTTCAAATAGCAAAAGGATTAGTTGTGTATGATTTTCATCAGTTCTTCTCTTGGACTTGCAACTGGTTCTCCGTGATTGCTTCATTTTAATAGCCTACATAATGCAATTAGAAATCTCCAACCCCGTTTTGCTGTTAAGATGGCTGTGACCAATGGAGAAGGCAAGCAAAGGATCTTGAAAATGACACTGTGCACACAAAGAAAACTACTTTCCTTGGGGGAAAAGCATGAACAAACAAAATCGCAAACATCTGGAATATAGGAAGCCTTCGTAGGAAGAAAAAAAATAGAGATTTCTTTTATTGAAATGCATGTGGTTATTGCAAAACTTCTGAAGTTCCTTTCTCAGCTGCACATGTGAGATTGTCGAACATATTTTTCAAGGGCAGTAAATGTTTTTATTAGCATATGTTTCTATTCAAACACAACATTATATCAGTAGTCACACCTTTCAAGATTCTAAATTACAGAGTCTAGAGATACTTTGTACTTCTCACCTTTCTGTAATTCTAAATCCCTTTTTTAAAAAAATAAAACAACTCCAGTGAAATATGTTCTTATGAAAACAAAATAAAGGTTTACTTTATTTTTGTAAGTTTGTGGCTAAGACGGTTTGATGTGCAGATGTTAGTGGATTCCTATTATCGTTTTAATTTTTTCATTTTTTCTTCTGTTTTTATATTTAAAGTAGAGCATCACCTAATTCACTCATGGAGAGTGAATTCAGGGAATGATTCCTTTGGTGTGACATTAAATCTTCAGGGAATTTTAAGATGTTATACTCCTAAAGGTCTTTCCTTAAGTGGCCTGTATGGTGTCTGTGACTCAAAAGAAAGCATTAGCCTTCTGTGCATGCAAAATGACTTAACATTGCCTACCCTCGCTGGAAATCAAAGGATATAGTCAATACTGAAGAGTAAGTTTTTCTTTTCCTAACAATTTCAGTGAAAACATGAAAATCTTTATTTGATTACTCAAAATAAGAGGTCAGCATATTTAATGATAAGGCATACTGTATTCTTAAAGCAAGATCAAAAACTTTTCATTCCTGACTAACCAGGGGAAACAAATAGTAAATTTACATATGAAGAGAAGAGCATGAAAACAAAATTAAGGCTGGAGCTACAGCTCAGTGGTAGAGCATGTGCTCACCTTGCATGAGGCCTCCCCTTAATTCCCAGCATACATACAAACCCGTCCAAGCTCATGTGCACACATGCACACACACGCGCACACACACACACACACATGCACACACATCAGAAGAAAGGAACAGAAGAGTAAGAAAAAGAGATAGAGAAAATGACATTTTTAGTATCATGATGTGTGAATGACACAAAAGCATCATGATGGGACATAAAAAAGAGCCACTGACATTGCTGCATGCATTTCTTTATGATACCAGTTCAGTCACTCATGAACTTTTACGGTGGAACCTGCATTTGATGGATCTCTCTGCACCAACAGAAGGAACTTGGTTTCTGGGCTTTTCAGCTTCCACTTGACAAACAACACAAAGTCCTGAGGTTGACAAGAGAAGAGCTTAACACAGGTAAACATGCAATGGACATCAGTGGTTGCAAGTTTAATTAGAGTAAGAGTTAATAAAGACATGCTGGTAATTGGCAAAATTGAAATAGGGAATGCAATCAGCAAAGGTGGCAGAAGAGTGGAGTCGAGAAGTATGATGAAATGAACAAGGACTCTTGAATATGTCATGATTGCTTTGACCAGTGCACGGGTTAGTAGAGGAACTATATTGCCAGAGTTGAAGTTCATCTCTCATGTTCTATCAGCTATTAATTTGCATGAAAAATTAGACATTTAAATGAAAAAATTATTTCAAGATAGTCAAGTATAGAATTCTCTGAAGTCAGGACATCCAATTGCTTAGCTAAATAATCAGGAAAAGAGAAGTAGCAGTTTTAGAATTCGCAAAACAGTGACTTACTTGATACCTTTAGAAGAAAAAGGGACACATCTATTCCATTTAAAATACTTTTTTCAATTAAAGTCAAGTTCATTTTTAAATTACCAATAAAATTATTTAATATGACACAATAGTTTAGTTTACCAGGGTACAAAACTCATAAACAAGCTAATTCAACTTATTAATCAAGCATTTATTAAATCATATATAACCAACTTTTGCCTTATAATTGTAAAATGATTGGACTAATTTTGTAAACTTCAGAAAGAGTAATTGGGTATTCATAATTTTGTTTACTGTAAAAGTAAGGCTAATATTTTGAAAACATATTTTAGGGAATCTCTTGGTCAAATTTGAAAACCAAAGATATAATTCCTGAAAAAAAAATTATAAATGTGAAAAATCATCATATGTAATCATGTCAGAAAAATTCAATTACAGTTAAGGCTTTCCCTATATTCTCTTTTTTATTGTATGGCACAGCATTCTTAAGAACTAGGAAATGGCATGAATAACAAAAGTCTCATATATATCTTTTAAAAGTCTATCATATACAATGGATAATGTGGCAATGCTTTTGTTTAGTGGAAGTATCAATTCTAGAGACCATAATTTTGGGCAGTTGTCCTACTTGGAAGCATTTAAGTATTGCTCTATAGTACACACAAAATATCTATTGTGTATAATTGCAAGTAATCCACAATTTACTAGGTAGAAGAGCATGGTGCTAAATACGTAGCCGTGGACTAGGGATGAAGCCCAGTGGTAGAGGACTTGCCCAGCATGTGCCAAGACTTGCCCTGGGTTCAATCCCCAGCACTGAAAAAGAATAAATAAGTATACTGTGGAGACATAATCGTCTTAGGTGGATTCCAAGCTTTGCTTTTTTTTCTTTTCATTTTTCATTTATGGAGATTGATTTACAAAAGAACTTTTCTCAATTGTCTTATTGGGATGAGCAAAACCATGGGATGGATAAAAAACATAGTTCAAGCCTTAAGTAAAGAAAGTTTTCAATAGTTTTCAATAAACATCTATAAAATAGATATTATGAGAAGTAGCAAAGTCACATTATGGGGGTAATGAAAAATTGTCATCCTCTTTATATAATCTTACCACTTATAAGTTCTCCGTAACATGTAAGAGTTTTTGTTTCTCTGATAATCTGTCATGGAGTTCTAAGAATTTAAGTGTAATCTTCATTTAGTCTTAAGATTGATCCTGATGATTGTGGATTCCCTTTACCAGTGCCATCAAATGAAGGAAGAATTAATTAGGTGGTCATTTCCTACTCTTTTTTTCTGGTGTATTCTGTATTGTGGATTCAATAGCATTATCACTTGGGGGTAATTTATAACTTCAAGCCATTCAATTCTATGAGAACCAATAGTTTTACAATCTGAATAATTTGCATATTTTAAGAAAGTTACAAACACTGAAATCATTATTTTGTGCAAAATAGCTGAACTGGGTCTTAGCTGTGTCCTCCACATAAATATAAGAAAAAGTTGTTAATTTTTCCATGACTGTGTTCATGCCTACATGAAAATGGTACAGCAATTTTTCAAGCCATTTCTAACTACCACTCAGAAGCCATAATTTTAGTAACTTACATAGAATGGCTACAATTAATTCACTGTGCCCTTGAATCAACCAAGATCCTTATCTCTCTATTAAAGTTAATACTAACCTTTTATCTGATACTTGTAACTATTTTTTGTAAGTCACAGGGAGGATAAACAGTTTCAGTAATAAACATTCAAAAATAAGTTTATAAAGAAAAAAATTCACTTGATATCTTTGTCATAGTTTTGATGAGTATAATCAATAAAGAGAAATCTCTACATAGTCTGAAATATACTTGTTATTAGATTATAGCTTTATAAATTTTCACAAAATGCTGATAAAACATTATAAAAGGGTGTCAGTGAAGTTTTTTAGTTTTTACTCCTGTGTAGCAAACTTAGCTATTGATAGTGGATGAGTTTTGTTGTTGTTGTCATTGTTTTTTAGCACAGAAAGTGACTGAAAATCTAGTTTCTGATTGTCACAAAATCAATTTGTACCTTGGTGATAACTAACATTAACATGACATCTGTTGTTTGCAGCAGTGCATTGGATTAATCTCAGAATTATGATTAAATATACTTTAAATATATCAAAGTATATATCTATACATATAAAATTCTAATCATGACTGTTAATTCTTGTTTTGTTTTATAAAGTGACCTCTCAAAAGTCTTCAGTTTCTTTAACTTATTTCTATATGAATGTACTTATGTAAAGATTCAATTTAACAATGGGGTAGAGGGGAAAATGACAAAGATTTTTCTCTTTCTAATAACACAGTGGTCATAAAATTTATTGTGCAAATCAGTTACTGAGAACACTTGATATAGATGTACCATCCCATATTCTCACTGGGAGACTTGGGAGTCTGCATTTTCACAAGCACCTACCAGGATGCAGGTTTTCACAGGCATCACTGAAAACATGACGTCACCAAGGATTTGAGCGGGGGAGTATGGGCAATTCGTATGGTGTGCTGTCCACCAAGAGCAGAAGAAACCTAAAACCAAAAAGTGACCTAAACTGTCCAACTGGGGAGGCCAAGGAGAGCCAGTAAAGTAGTGTGGACAGAAACCAAGAGAAGGGGTTAGTGACCAGCAGATTATGTAGGAACTTGTTTCAAAGGAGGAGAGTAGGTAGAAGGAGGGGCAGTGGGAAACCCCAGCTAGCAAAATGGGGTTTAAGGCTGGTTAGATAGAACAGATCCCACGCTGCAGCAGTGTTTGTTGGTTTGTTTCTACAGTTGCCAGAAATCTTGGATATCTTTTGTCCATTGCTCCCTGTACATTTTAACTAAATGAAGTTAGTTACTACTAGTAAATTATGGTAATACAAAATGAGAATTTGCCTTCACCTTCATTCCTTCATCCTTCCTTTGTTGACTTTTCCTTTCTGGGATGATCTTTTCTAACATCCTGTCCAGATGTGCTCCTGTTAAGACAGTGTCCAGCCCCCTCCTGTACAAATGGGATTTAAAGGGATGATCTTTAACCTTGTATCCTGCCAGCCTTCCTGGAGCCTTAGATGAGAGGTGCTTTGTACACACTAGGCATCATAGTATTCATGAGGAACTGCATGCATCCCAGGCCTGCTGGAAGGCTTGAGCTTTGACAGCTTTCAGAGCATCTTGAACTTCTTATTGGCTCTCACTAGCACCATGTTTCTTGTTGTGAGTCTTCATGCAACTCTAGATCCCTGGCAAGTACAATATCCCCTTTGATACAGAGAACACAGTTACTTGATAATCATGCCTGAGCAAATTAACATAACACGTCCTTCAGAAATACACTGTTTTCACATCAGTAATTTATTCTTCAGACTTGTCCTGTACAGAAATCTCTGAAAAAATTTTTGCCAAATGAGTTTCTTTCCTCTGAATTCTTAGGAAGAGTTCAATTCTGAAGGCTGAATACAATGAAATCTTACTTTAAAACTCATCCTACCATAGAAGTCGGAGTAAGTAGGACCCATTCAAAGTCTCAAAAAATGATGTAATTGTGAAAATACTGTAATTCATTTTATGTTAGTCCTATATTGTGGCCTGCAGAACAGACTTCTCAGGGTTCTGCATTATAGAATGCCTGCCATTCTGTTGATACCCAAGTTTGCTTATCACACTGATTGTGCTTAATAAGTGAGCCCCCAAATACATGTATTTGTGATTTATATGAATTGATTTAAATTCAGAATATATAAAAAAAAAATGAGACTCAAAGCTGTAATGAGGTTGACCATAAAAAATAGAACAATTGTTCTTGGTTTGAGTAGAATTGTATTTTATCAGAGTTTGTTCAGTAAAAAAATTTCTTGGGTCATATTATGAAGAATTAACAGTGAAAATCCATAACTGAACTATACAAATTACAATTGATTTAGATGAACTAGGTCTGGCTCTAGTGTCTAGCGTACATGATGTGCTAAAGGTGTGTAATGACCCATACACAGATGCAGCAGAGGGGGGATTTAGCAAAATTGACATTGGCTTTATTGTATCTTACATGGTCACATAGCATTTATCTGACGTGAAAAATGGCCTCAGTGAATGATCAAGGAAACAGATGCTTTTTTTTTTTGATGTGATAAACCTTTTCAAATTCATAATAGCTCATTGGAGAACACTGCAACCTCTAAAATTTTGCTGCAAGGTGAGAAAATACCAGGCGAAGGCAAGTTATTAAAAAGACAGGATACATCACTTTGAACTCTGAACGCTTGTTCTTAACGCATGATGCCTCTTAGAGCAACAAATAACATGACAGACACATATGATTTATAAAACATTTTCTTGTTTAGAGAAGCAAAGTGATAAAATTGAGGTGATGGATATGGTAGCTGTGAGACAAAATCATTCTGTGTCTATGTAAGTCGCATGCAATAAAAACTCTAAAATAATGTTCCCCCAGTTCTTAAACTCAGTTGCCAGTGTTATTTGTATTATTCAGTCATCTGGCAAGTGAATTTTCTTTCAGTATTCTGAAACTCTAGATCATTACTGATGATCGGAAATTAATAGAATGATTGATAATCCCAAGGAAGATTTCACTTGTGATTTTGTGAATGTGAACAAAGGAATGGCTGTGGTAGATGGATGCAAAGGCTCTTGAAGATGCACATGTCCTCATCCCAGAGCTCACTAACACTTAACTTGGCAGAGGGGAATCAGCTGATGTGATTAAATACAGAGATTATCCTGGATTATCTGAACAGATTCAATGAAATCACAAGGGTCCTATTAAAGAAAAGTGGATACAGGAGAGGCAGAGGCAGACTCCAGAGGTGTGGGTGATGGAATTGCCAGCTTTTAATGAAACTAGAAGGCAGTCCATAAGCTAAGGAGAGGGCATAGCTTTCAGCCTTTCTGGAAGAGGCAGCAGACCTTCTCCCCTCCAGTCTCCTATAAGGAATGCAGCCCTACTGGCACCTTGACTCATATATTTGCATTGTTTCAAGTCATTGCATTTGTGATAATTTGTCACAACAGCAATAGAAAACTAATACTGTCATTTTCTTTATGTCCATTGTTGTATCAAGAAATTTCCTAACCTGGTGGTCATTGTCCTGGAGTGTTTTGGGATATGTAGAGAATAAGTAGATGAATACTCCTGCCAATTTTCTAAGGAAATTAGCCCCAGAATAGTCACTAGGAAAAATGGACTTTGTGTGTGACAATCATTGTTTCCAGGCTTTCTCCTCTTCATATTATGAAACATATTATGTCACTGATAAGTCCTGTGGTCAAGAATCATGGTCATATTTCATTAAACTCTTCATGGAGATATTTAAATATGGGACTCACTTATTAACTCTAAGGAAGATATTGAGCTCAGTGAAAATTAAATCATTATCTAAAAACCTTAGTTAAGGAGATAATGTCACCAACTTAGAATTCAAGTAAATATCTTTAAAATTATTTCAATGAGTCATAATAATTTCTTTCAGTTCTACTTTTGAGCTAATCTGATTCCCATTTTAGAGTTGTAAAAACTCTGGCCAAAGGCTACCTACCTCTCTATGATGACCTTGAGAGTCAGCATGAATAGAAACAGTTTATCTCCTTGGATGAAATGAAATTTTGCTTTTCTGTCATTTGAAATCTCTGCTGTCTTCTCATTCTATATTTTTTGAATATAGGAATGTATTAAAAATATATGACAAGAGGCTTTAATTTGAAATTAAAGTAAAATTTCAAGTAAATTTTACTTTCCTGAAAAGAAAACCTGAAAAGAAGTGTATTGTATTTCTGTTGGCTGCATTCCCTACATTTGATAAAAGTAGTCCTTCTTATACAATAAATTGGGAAATGTGATGGACTTGTAGTGGTTTTGAATATAAAATTAATAGCTTATCAAGTAGTAATAATTCATATACTACAAAAGAATCAACAATCTGTGGTAATCTTGCTATGTGTACTGCAGAAGAATTCTCAGTCTTCATACAATTTTGCTGATTTCTGTTTAAACTCTTTAGACTCCTAATCCATTCTTTAATTTTCATTTTTACTTCATTCAATTTAATATTTAATTGCTGAAGAAGGGACTGCTGGTAAAACTCTAATACAGTATGTTCCAGTATTGAAAAATAGTAAATTTTATATAAATAATTTGCAGTTTTTCTGTGGTTCAAAGAAATTATGACAATACCTGATTAAATGAGGGAAATACAGATCACAGCTTTGAGTCTGTCTTCATTCAGGTCTTCATTCACTTTAACATATTAAATAGTCATGGCAGATAAGATTGTTAATATCAGGTGATTTTATTATTCTTACAAACATTAACCATAAATATTGTACCATATTTATAGAGGTCAGTGAAATTTGCAATGGTACAATGTAATATGTATTAGTCATAACTGATCATTTCTGTAGAATTATATGGTCTTGGTAATGGGATATAAATAAATAATAAAGATAACTTGCCACAGGAATTTTTACAGGACTTGTGGTGCCGTAGCAAAATTGCTGAAGTCACCTTAGATGCTCAGTCAGTGTTGCTTGCATATTAGCCAAGAGGAACCAGGGATTCCCTTACCAATTTTTCTTGCTACAGATCTAGGGCTTCCTCACCCAATACAAAAATTTCTTGAGATCCAAGCTCTATCTATTTTTATTGATAAAGTATTTCAAGAACACTTTTGTAAATAGATAGCCCTCAAGTCCATCAATTTATTTATTCCCTCAATAACTCAGCCATTTTCCCATGCTTTTTATGTAAAACAGAGGCTCACAGGAGGAGGGCTCAATGATTCAGGACTGCTCTCTGTGGAATGATAGAGAGATCAGGCCTTGCAAAATTTTGCTTGTTGACCTTGGGCCTGCAAGAGTTTTCTTGGTAAAGCAGATTTTCTTAGCCCAGGTCATACATTATGAAACTCATCCTGAATCCTGCTGCACTATAGGTAAAGAGTAAGAAAGAATAAGGTTTGTATAGCAACACTATGATGTTTCCAACTGAGATTATATTTCCCAAATTGAAAAATTATTTTTTAAAAAAATCTTATTGTGTAAATTTAAGGTGTACATCTGATGTTTTGGTATGTGTATAGATATAAAAAGGTTACTATAGTGAAGCAAATTAGCATACCAATCATCCTCAGTAACTCCTTTTGGGTAGCAAGAATTACTAAAATCTGCTACTGAGCATGACTGTCACATGCAGCACAATTGCATTACCTACAGTAGGTAGGTAATTGCATTCCTGTACAGTAGGTCTCTAGATGTGTTCATCCTACATACCTGCTACTTTACATCCTTTGATCTCCACGTTTTCACCCCTCACACCTACAAAACAGTGGTTATCTATGTGTTCTCTATTTATATATTTGAACATGTTTTTTTCTTTCTTAGATTCCATATACAAATAAGATCATGCAATGTTATTTTATTTCTGTATAAGGCTTGTTTTACTCGGCATAATATGCTGCACAGGCTTATCCATGTTGTGGCAAATGACAAGATCTCATTTTTTTGGGGCCATGTAATACTCCATTAAAATATGTACCACATTATTTTTGTTCATGCATCTGTCTACAGTTCACAGATACTTAAGATTGCTCTCCTATCTTGTTTGCTGTGAATAGTGCTCCAATGAACACAGTCTTCCCTGTGTCTTTAAAAGGTGCTAATTTAATTTCCTTTGGGAATATGGCACAAAGGATTGCTGAGTTATATGTCACTTCTACTTTTAATTTTTTTGAGAAACATTGTATTGTTTTTCATAATGACTGTACCAATCTATACTTCCACTACCATTGTTTGGGAGTCCCCTTTCTCCAAACCCTAACCAACATCTGTTATCTTGTGATTATTGTGGACAATAGATGACCTCGTTGGTGTGACGTGACATGGTTTATCATAGTGGGTTTGATTTGCGTCTACCTAATGATTAATGATGTTGAGCACATTTTCATATACCTGTTGGCCATTTTCATGGTTTCTTTGGAAAAATACTTGCTTTTCCACTGAGGTGCATGAGTTGTTTATAAATTTTGGATATTAAACTTTAATTAGATATATGATTTGGATATATGATTTGCAAATATACTTTCTCAACCCAAAGATTGCTGTTTCATTGTGTTGGCCATTCCATTTGTTATGCAGATGATATTTAGTTTGATGTAGTGCTCCTGTGGGTGTGAGTGAAGAGTTATTGGTATGTTATTCAAAAAGTTTAATATCGAGGAGCTTTTCCATTACATTGTCATCCCAGATTTTTGTACTTTATGGTCTTATATTTAGGCCTCCTAATCTATTCTGAGTGGATTTTTTAACATATGACATAGGATAAGGGCACAGTTTTATTCTTTTACACCTAGAAATCCAGTTCCCCTGGTTTATTTATGGAAGAGGCTCTCTTGCCCAATGTGTCCTCCTGATGCACTTGTTGAAAATCAGTTGACTGTATACATTTGTATTTATTTCTCAGACCTCATTCCTCTTCCACTAATCTGTATGTGTCAGTTTTTATGCCAGTACCATACTGTTTTAATTCTTACAGGTTTGTAACATGATTTCAAATCTAGAAGTGCGATGCTTCCAATTTTGTTTTGCTTTCTCAGAATTTTTTCTATTTGATATCTTTTATAGTTCCACAGTGTTTGGGTACTGGTTTTTCTATACCTGTGAATAATGTCATTAAGCTTTTAATAGGAATTTTATTGAATCTGCATATTGGGTATACACAGAGTCAATGAAAATTGGGTATAGACAGATTCAAGATGCATGCTTTGGGTAACATGGATATCTTAATGATATTAATACTTCAGATCCATGATTATGAAATATCTTTACATTAATTTGTGTCCTCAATTTCTTTAATCAAAGTTTATTGTTTTGAGTATTCAGATCTTTTATCTCCTTAGTCAAATTTGTTCCTAGGTAAGAAAAGTTTGTTTTGATGCTTTCACAAATGGTATTGTTTCCCTGATTTCATTTTCAGTTAGTTTGTTCTTTTCATATAAAAAGGCTACTAATTTTTTACCATTGACTCTGTATTCTACAAATTTATTGAATTAATTTAGCATGGAAAAATATGAGACAGCTGATCTTAAGGCCAAAATTCAGCAATAGCACTTTATCATGTTATATAGTAAAAAGAAACACAAAATAAAATAATATGGAAAAATGTAGATTCAAAATATTTTATACTATGGCTCCTTTTAATGAATAAAAGCATTTATATTTCATTTTTCAAAATACAATTTGGAAAAATAGTTTTAAGCCTTATAAACTTCCTTCAATAATTCATGTAAATTATTCTAAACATTTTAAATTAATTTATTGATTAAATTAATTAATGCTGGCTATACAATTTAAAAATGTCAAGTCATAGTCTTAAAGCACATTATTTCAAATACTACCATACTGTATGTAGATGACCGAGTATTAATATGTTGTTTTATATGAGTAACTATGCATTCTGGTCTGCCTATGACAGTTCTGGTTTACGTCTATTGCAATAAAATTGATTTAATTCAGCATTTATTCCAGATTTTTCATCTTTTAACCAAGAATTTTTATAAATTGTTGTATTAAAATAAATCAGAATAGGTGGGGTAAATCTCAGAATATTTCATTTCTAGCTTCTGTCATGATTTAATTTAAATCAAATGACTGCTCTATATTAGTTGATTCAATGAACAAATCCTAGTTTTCTTATGTATCATGAAGAATGAAGAATGATTAATAGATGTCAATGTCTTCGCACCATCAGTACCAGAACTTTAAAAAGTTAAATTATTCTGTTTATAAAGAGATTAGAGTCATCAAATGCTTCATTTTGTTAATATATTCATTGACTGGAAATACAAATGTCAAGGTTTATTTCATTAACAATGAAACATTTAACATGCTATTGGATCCTTTAAAAATCCAATGTGAATGATACAATTATCTTAATAAATTCTGATGGAGCAAATCTTTGCAGTATAAATAATATTTGCAATAAATTAAGAAACCTGTGGAGCAAAGATATGCTTAGAACTGACTTTTGAATACACATAGATTGTTATTATTCCAAAACAAGATTGGTTTTCTTAAGATGAAAATAGAAGATTGAAGTTGTCAAATTTTATAATTTTTACTTACACACATTCATGGTAAATGAACTAAAAATGTTATGCAAAAATTAATGTTGAATTCTCCCAAAATCTAGAATTCATCAAGGTAGTAAATTTCACTTAAAGTTCTGTATTACTTTATGTTTCAGAAATAGTTGAACTGTAAATATTTACTTTGTAAGTCATCATATATATATATATTCAATATATATTCCTGATTTTTGTACATATTGCAATTTTGTATTGCAATATGTTAAAACTAAATGACATATTTAAACAAATAAATGAATTGTTTAAAAATGCAAGAGTTGGAAATTCTAGCAAATAAAATGACACAAATGGAAACAAAGCTTACACATAGGAAAACACAAAATTATCTCTCTCCAAAAGTAAGAAAAAAACTAAACCAATTAAAATATCAGACTTCAAATTATTTGTAATACTTAATTCTATATGTTTTTGAAAATTCAAATTTAAAAAATGATAATTCTATAATTTTTAATTGAATAAATTGCTATCTGTCCTATCCTCTTTATCTTCAAAATTGTTAAAAATTGCTATTTATTGAAATATTCAATTATACGCAAAAATATTGAATTTAGTCTTCTACAAATATTTATTGAAGAAATCTACTCTGATTTGAGATGAAAAAAAGAGTATCTAAAGATATCTTTCATAACACATTTTTTATGGTTATCAGGGACCTCAGCATGTAAAGAGAACATTTTCCTAATTTTAAAATATGTAAATAATATTCAAAATAATTATTGTTAATTACATTTACTGACAATAAAATAATATTTTTGCAGTTAATCATAGGCAATTAAAATATTAAAAAGATAATTTTTTAAATTCATTTTTATTGTAAAGTAATGGGATACATCTTGTTTCTCTGTACATGAAGTAGAGGCATACCATTTGTGTAATCATACATTTACCTAGGGTAATAGTTTTTGATTCATTCTGTCATTTTTCCCTTCCCTCCCACCCCTCCCACCCCTCTTTTCCCTCTATACAGTCCCTCTTTCCTCCATTCTTGCCCCCCTCCTACCCCTCATTATGTGTCATCATCTGCTTATCAGCGAGATCATTCATCCTTTTCTTTTTTGAGATTGGCTTATCTCACTTGGCATGATATTCTCCAATTTCGTCCATTTGCCTGCAAATGCCATAATTTTATCTTTCTTTATGGCTGAGTAACATTCCATTGTATATATATGCCACAGTTTCTTTATCCATTCATCAATTGAAGGACATCTAGGTTGGTTCCACAATCTGGCTATTGTGAATTGACCAGCTATGAACATTGATGTGACTGTATATCTGTAGTATGCTGATTTTAAGTCCTTTGGGTATCGGCCAAGGAGCAGGATAGCTGGGTCAAATGGTGGTTCCATACCAAGATTTCTAAGGAATCTCCACACTGCTTTCCAGAGTGGCTGCGCTAATTTGCATCCCCACCAGCAATGTATGAGTGTACCTTTTCCCCCACATCCTTGCCAACACCTATTGTTGCTAGTATTCTTGATAATTGCCATTCTAATTGGGGCGAGATGGAATCTTAGGGTGGTTTTGATTTGCATTTCTCTTATTACTAAAGATGTTGAACATTTTTTCATATATCTGTTGATTGCTTGTAGACCTTCTTCTGTGAAGTGTCTGTTCATTTCCTTAGCCCATTTGTCGATTGGATTATTTGTATTCTTGGTGTAGAGTTTTTTGAGTTCTTTATATATTCTGGAGATTAGTGCTCTATCTGAAGTATGAGTGGCAAAGATTTTCTCCCACTCTGTAGGTTCTCTCTTCGCATTACTGATCATTTCCTTTGCTGAGAGAAAGCTATTTAGTTTGAATCTATCCCAGTTATTGATTCTTGCTTTTGTCTCTTGTGCAATGGAAGTTCTGTTAAGGAAGTCTGATCCTAGGCCGACATGTTGAAGATTTGGAACTACTTTTTCCTTTATAATCTGCAGGGTCTCTGCTCTGATTCCAAGGTCCTTGATCCATTTTGAGTTGATTTTTTGTGCAGGGTGAGATATAGGGGTTTAGTTTCATTCTGTTGCATATGGATTTCCAGTTTTTCCCGCACCATTTGTTGAAGAGGCTATCTTTTCTCCATTACATATTTTTGGTACCTTTTTCTAGTATGATAAAATTGTATTGATTTGGGTTTGTGTCCATGTCCTCTATTCTGTACCATTGATCTACCTGTCTATTTTGGTGCCAATACCATGCTGTTTTTTTAGTATTGCTTTGTAGTATAGTTGAAGATCTGGTATTGTGATGTCCCATGCTTCACTGTTCCTGCTAAGGATTGCTTCAGCTATTCTGGATTTCTTATTCTTCCAGATGAATTTCATGATTGCTTGCTCTATTTCTGTGAGATAAGTCATTGGGATTTTAATTGGAATTGCATTGGAATCTGTATAGCACTTTTGGTAGTATTACCATTTTGACAATATTAGTTCTGCCTATCTAAGAACATGGGAGATCTTTCCATCTTCTAAGGTTTTCTTTAATTTCTTTCTTTAGTGTTCTGTAGTTCTCACTGTAGAGGTCTTTCACCTCTTTTGTGAGATTGATTCCCAAGTACTTTATTTTTTTCGAAGCTATTATGAATTGGGTAGTTTTCCTAACTTCTCTTTCTGAAGATTCATCACTTATGTATAAAAATGCATTGGATTTATGAGCATTGATCTTATATCCTGCTACTTTACTGAATTCACTTATGAGTTCTAAAAGTTGTCTTGTGGAATTTCCTGGATCCTCTAAATATATAATCATGTCATCAGGAAATAGGGATAGTTTGAGTTCTTCTTTTCCAATTCATATCCCTTTAATTTCCTTGGTCTGTCTAATTGCTCTGACTAGAGTTTCAAGGACAATGTTGAATAGAAGTGGTGAAAGAGGGCATCCCTGCCTTGTTCCAGTTTTCAGTGGGAATACTTTCAGTTTTTCACCATTTAGAATGATATTAGGAATGGGCTTAGCGTAGATGGCCTTTACAATGTTAAGGAATGTTCCCACTCTCCCTATTTTTTCTAGTGTTTTGAGCATGAAGAGATGCTGTATTTTATCAAATGCTTTTTCTGCATCTATTGAAAAAATCATGTGATTTTTGACTTTAAGTCTGTTGATATGGTGAATTACATTTATTGATTTCTGAATGTTGAACCAACCTTGCATCCCTGGCATAGGTATTTTGAAAATCTATACTCCAACAAAATAGAAAATCTCGAATCATCAACAGGTTTCTAGAGACATATGAATTACCTAACCTGAACCAGGAGGACATACACAATTTAAATAGATCAATTTCAAGTAATGAAATAGAAGAAGTCATTTAAAGCCTACCAACAAAGAAAAGTCCGGGACCAGATAGGTTCTCAGCAGAGTTCTACAAAACTTTAAAGAAGAACTCATTCCAACACTTCTCAAAGTATTTCATGAAATAAAAGAGGAGGGAACCCTCCCAATCTCATTCTATGAAGCCAATATCACCCTTATACCTAAACCAGACAGAGACACATCGAGGAAAGAAAATTTCAGACCAATATCCTTAGTGAACATTGATGCAAAAATTCTCAACAAAATCTTAGCAAATCACATACAAAAATATATTAAAAAGTTAGTGCACCATGATCAAAAGTTAATATTTAAAAATTATTCATAATAGTTATTATCAGCATAGTTTTAGAAACAAGTGTGACTTAAAAACTGATTAAAGTACATGAGTATAGCCAAGATTAATTTTAGAAATAAAAAGACACTTAAAGTTTGCTTCAATATAAATGGCTACGTATTTACATTTTTTAGAAATATATTAGTTTCAAATTTTATTTTTGAATTTAATTCTTAAATGTGTACTAATATAATAAAACCAATGGTTCCGCAATAAAATATTTGATAGGATCATATTTCAAGATTATTTTAATAGCACCATTTACCAAAAAAATTTGGTCATTTGGAACAATAAATTATATAATCATCTGATGCTGAGTATTTTTGCAATTCTTCACACTTGTCCTCAGCCAAGATTTGAACATTTGGTTTCAGATCACACTGCTCCTTCTTGATTCTGCTTCTTAACCCTGGTTTCAATTTCCTTCTTATCTCCATATATTCTTTATAATTCTTTCACTAAGTGTTTTGAGTGATAAACTTTTCTAGTGTTTGAAATAAAGTGTCTTTATATCACACATACTCTTCAATGATAATGGAACTGGGTACAGGAGTGTTATGGTTTAGACATGTGGCATCCCTCAAAAACTCATGTGTGAGACTATTCAGTAAAGTTCAGAGGTAAAATGATCAGGTTACAAGAGTCCTAAACTAATTAGTGCATTAATCCCCTCATATGGATTTATGGGCTGGTAACCATAGGCAGGCAAGATGTGACTGGATAAAGCAGGTCACTGGGGCATGTGTTTGGGATTTATATTTTATCCCTGGTAAGCAGAGCTCTCTCTGCTTCCATGCTTTGGGCTGCTTTCCCTTGCCATACCATTTCACTGTGATCTTCTGCCTCAACAAGGGTTCAGAGTTATGGAGCTGGACAAGCATGTCTTCTGAAATTGTGAGCAAAATAAACTTTTCCTCTTCTGTGTTGTTCTTGTTGGGTCCTTTGGTAGAAGCCACAAAAAAGCTGACTAAAACAGGTCTCTCATGTGACATTCATTTTCTCTTAGTTCTTGTAAGAGATAGTTCAATTGTCTTTGAGCCCTACCATTGCTGTCAACAGCTGTTGGTCTAATTATTGTTTCTTTTTAAGTAAGTCATCTTTCTCTATGACTGCTTTCAACAATTTTTATTTGTCTTTTGTGAAGGTCAATTGAACTATTAACTAGATGTGAACTTCTTTTTATTCATCTTGCATGGGAATAAGCAATGTATTTCAATGTGATAATTTATGTCTTCACTAACTTCTGGATGATCCTAGATATTATTTCTTATAAATATTGCCTCAGTGACATTCTTCCTGTACTATCCTATTGCAACTCTGTTAATAAACATGATAGATCCTACCACGTGGCCGGTCCAGACTTTAACCCTTTTTTCCTTATATACTTTCACTAAAATGACCAGAGTTGCTAAATGCTTGCTTTTGAACGCTCTCTTGAAGTTAGGACTGGCTAAGTGATAGTTTTAGTAATTAAATGCTATGCACGATTGTGTTGTTGGAATTTATGGGGAAAGTTTCTTTCATGAGGAAAGGGGACACCCTGCTGTTGATTTTTCTTCCTTCTTTCTTCCTGCAATCAACTCAGATATAATTAGAGGAGCTTTTGCAAACTTCACTCCAATCTTAATCGAAGTTTGAGTTAGCATCTGAGATGCTTTCTCACATCACTGATACATGGAAAGTGGACCGAGGGAACCATGGCGGTGAAGGAAGGAAGGATACTTAGGAAAGTGATGTGGTGTGCCACACCTGAGTGTTAACCAAGAGGCACAGAGAGACATGACATATTTAAAGTAAGTTTACGCTGTATACACATAGAAAAAGAATTAAAATGTCGACTGGAGAAAACTGACATCAGAGCAGCCCAGAGGAGAAAGAATAGGTTTATTTACCTAGTGTTCTCCAGCCTTCCATGAGACCACATGACAGGGAACACATCTGGGATGATCTGATGGGCATCTCCTTCACTTCCATGTCATGGAGTCCAGTCCCTTGCAGACCATACATTCAGTCACACCTTGCTTGGGGTATGTTTCATCCAAGCTTAAAAGAAAAGAGACAATCCTGAAAGGTGAGGTGTGGACCAAGGGAAAGAGAAGACATAGTTGGGAGGTCACTCCTCACCAAGGACTGCATTTAAAATTCCAAACCTTTCCCTGAGATTTCTCACACCTCTTTCTATCTTTATTATCACAAGACTTATCAGAAGCTGATAACATGGTGATACATTACATTATTAATTTATTATCTTTTATCCTTTAGTAGCTCATAAGAAACATGAAGGCACTATGTATCATCACAATGTATTGAGGAATGGCAGCCCTGGTCTTGTGCCCTAACCCACTGGGTATTAACATGGTTTTTGAACCAGATTATCCTTATGTGATAACTTGTCCCTATTGGGCATCATGTCATGTGATGAGGACAGTTTTTACCTAATATTCTAGTGGTTAAGATCCTTAACTTTAAAGACTGATTTCCTGAATTCATATTCTACTTCTGCCACTTACAGTCGTATAACAGTATAAAATTGTGAAATTTATTTAAATGCTTTAAGATTCAGTTTTCTTGGAGCTGTGGTGTACGCCTATAATCCCAGAAACTTGGGAGGTTGAGGCAGGAGGATCACAAGTTCAAAGCCAGCCTCAGCAATTTAGCAAGGCCCTAAGTAACTGAGGGATGCCTGTTGCAAAATAAAAAATGAAATAAAATAAAATGAAAGGACTGAGGATGTGACTCAGTGGTTAAGTGCCCTTGGATTTAATCTCTAGTACCAAAAAAAAAAAAAAATGTTCAGTTTTCTCATTGGACAAATGATAGTACTTATATTACCTATTTTTATGATTTTTCACAAGCAATATGGGCATATATATGTAATTATCATATATAAAGCATTTTCATGGTGTCTGGCACCCAGTATATATTTAGCAGTTATCATAGTCACTTCGATCTGCTATAACAAATGACCATAGTGTAGGTGGTTTAGAGAACTAAAATTTATTTCTCAGAGTTCTGGATGTTGGAAAGTTCAGGATCAAGTGCCAGCAGATCTGGTGTCTAGTGAGGGTTCTTCCTGGTTTGAAGATGACCTTCTCTTTGTTTCCTTCCATGGCAAAGAACAGAGTGTGAGAGCAAGCTCTCCCCTCCTTATATGGCACTAATCTCATTCGCAAGGGCTCTACCATCATGACCTCATTCTTTTCAAGGCTTCATTCACCTCCTACTGTCATCCTGTTGGGAATTAGGACTTAAAGATGTGAATTTTAGGAGGACACAAATATGTGGTTCATCATAGTGACATTTCTATCTTCAGGTTCTACTAGACAAACACGAAGCCCTTGAAGAATTTATAATAGAAGAATTCAGTGTATATAACTTTTTAATTATTTAAAAGTAAAAACAGAACAAAACAAAATAAGGGTAAACAGGAAGCGATGAGGCAACTCAAAAACAGCAATAGCAGCACCCTGCTACCATCTCTAGACTTTAGGGACAAGGGTGAGGCAACAGTACTCCAAGCCAGGGGCAAAGTCAGAGGACCCAGAGCTGGTGCCTCAGAGGAGATGCAGCACGACCAGATGGTGATGATGAGAGAGAAAGCAAATACTTAACTTCTCCCTTCTTTTCGCCCTTCATCTTTTCATTCCTGAAACCCACTGGACATGGTAAGAGAACCTTGAGAACCCAGCTCATGAGCAGCTCATCAGTTTTCAGAGCATAAAGGAAAAGGGCAGAGAATGGGTCCATGGGCAATCAGGCCCAGAGTCTGCTCTGTATTATTTATTATTGTTAGAATTATCATTGCTAAGAGTTTGGCATTTTTCTGCTCTATTGTTTAATATAATTCAAATAATTTTTTTTCCTATTTCCCTGGGATCACTTATAAATCACCTTTTACAATATTTCATTTTAGAGCAGAAACCATATTTATTATTTTTAGTGCACCCCAAGTTGCAAAGCCCCTTTCTCATGGAAAATGCTCAATTGTTGAAGGAATAAATGAGATTGATTGTATAAATTTATATTAGTATTTTAAAATCAAATCTTATCCAGTTCAGCCACTTAACCATTCACCTACATACCTCTAACTTCATTTTATGCTTCCCTGTTAGAATAAATCACTATTTTTATGCAA
This sequence comes from Sciurus carolinensis, assembly GCF_902686445.1. Classification (NCBI taxonomy): domain Eukaryota; kingdom Metazoa; phylum Chordata; class Mammalia; order Rodentia; family Sciuridae; genus Sciurus; species Sciurus carolinensis. The sequence goes on along the minus strand of NC_062220.1, from coordinate 28,299,633 downwards.
AGCAAATGAGTGTTCCATTTTCATTATCACTGTGATAATAGTTTCTATTTTTTCCTTTTATGCTCTTTAGCACTTGTTATCAATGAAAGATTCATTATATCTCCACATTATTTGTGTGTTTGTTCAAAAGTTAGTTAATTTTAGCATTAGTAACTTCTTAACCTTATTTTAAATATTGTCTGTGAATCTAAATTCTATTAAACAAATAGGAAGTTTTAAGAGTACTTCTCCCTGTGACACTGTTTAATTCATGAAATCTCACATCGCTTTTATAAAAATAATACTTTCATTTGGTGTCTTTTCTAGAGAATTTCCTTAAAGTAATACATTTTCAAATGCTGTACCATTTGTAGGTAAGACATTCCAGTATAAACCCTCTGACTTTCCAGGTTTTATATAAATGGCACACTGAAGGAAAAAACACCTTTCTTTATTATTTGAACTACTCTATTTCTATAATTACTCTTATTTTCAGTTCTGTGTGCTTATTTTTTAACAACTACATAATGTTTTTATCGACGGAGTTCATGCTCTTTCTGGCATGTAGACCCCTGTATTTTACTCATTGCACAAAAACATTGTTTAGAGATGTAAAACTCTTCTATTATGTAATAGGTACCAAATTTCCAGGATAAAGAGGTAGGAAGAAGTAACAGCACCAATTTCCCCTATTAAAGTGAAATGTATAGGACTGATATTTTATTAGAACAGCTACAACCCTTATTCATGCATTTATTATGAATGAACTCTCTCTGCAGTACTTTAGTAATCCCCATGTGATACTGTGCCCTTCTTTCTACTGAGATATTTATAGCATCAGATGTACTTTGAATATTTCCTAAAAATTGCCCAGTTTTTCAAACATTACTGGCAATTAGTGATATAGAGGGTAATAACTTTGATCACCCTTTTGCTACTTCAATTATTATCTACAACTACATGATAAAAATAGAGAGTCTGAAAATTGCCAAGGCCCAAGCTATGACTGAGTGGGAATATCACTAACAAAGCCTTGGAAAAAAGAATCAAAGCCCAATTTGAGACCAAGCCGAGGTCATAGATAAGAAACAGATTTAAGATTTATTAAAACACAAAAATCAACACAAATAGGGCCACGAGAGAAAATCTAGACAGCAAAGAATATGTATAGTCAAAAAATCAATAAGAAATTGAGGAGCAAGAACATGAATTTTGTTAGGAGATAATGTGACAGACGATGCTTGTGGGTTGCTTTGTGACTTTGGTACTTTTTTGGCCATCATAAAGCATAGCTGAAATTCTCTCTGAAATATGTTCTGATGAGCTAAGTTGTGCAGAATGATGATATGTTAGACATGCACTTGACATAATATCACTTCTGTTCAGTTGCATATGCTTGTAACATGATTTATTCACATTTTGCCAATAAGGAGAACTGAATTCATTTATCCTGCTTCCAGTTGAGGAGAATCAACCTAAATGCTGCCTAAGGACCCAATAGTTTTGTTTTATTTTTATCCTGTAAACATGCTTTTTATCACCTATGCTTTAAAGTACTGTCCAGTAGAAACAGAATGTGAGCCACAAATGTGAGCCACAAGTTCACTTTTAACATTTCTAGTAGTCACATGCCTTCTTCACAAAAAAGTCAGCCAAACAGGTGAAATTAATCATAATGACACATCATATTAAATTGTAATATAGAACAAACATTCTGATTCAAATATGAGATCTTTGTAAAAGCTCTTAAAGAAGTACTTTACTTAAAAAAAAATAGGTTCTAAAACCAGAATTCTGTGCAACTTTACACATTCCACTAGCAATTCAAACTGAGGCAATTAAAATGCAGAATTAAGTGATGGGTAACTAATGGAAGAAGTTCAGCAGTGAAACTCAGGAGTTTTTGGTAGATTCTAAGTTGTCAAAAATGCATCTACTGAAATTCAAAGAAACATGATAGAGAGCCAGTGTGAGTGACATTAGAACATCTTTCTCTAGAGTCATGCACAAATGACATTCTCAAATTATGTGAATTACTTTAGTGTCTTCCAGGAGGTCTCCCTCTTAATTAACTAGCTTAAATTGCATTTATGTCACTTGCTGTATTGGTGTTTAGGGTTGCCATGACAAAATACAGTAGATTGAATGACATGAACAACAAAAGTCCATTTCCTCACAGTTGTAGAGGTGTGGTGTCTTCTGAGTCCTCTCTGGCTTGCAGAGGGTCACCTTCTCATTTCGTCCTCATCTGGGTTTCCCTCTGTGTACCCATATCTGTATTCAAATCCACTGTTTTCCTAAGAACTCAAGGCATACTGGATTAAAGTTTATGAAAATGATCTCATTACCTTGATTACCTCTTTAAAGACTGGATGTTCAAGTACAGTTACATTCTGAGGTAACGGGGGTTTTAACATATGAATTTTGGGGGTACACAATTCAGCCCAAGTAACAAACTTTCTATGGAGGGTACTGGATCATCTCTGGGTGAATTAATTGAATGAAAATTAAAACATTCTAAAACATGTCTATTGTGCCTATTCCAGTAAAAGGGGGGATGTGAATAAATGATTACATTTTAGAATACTGCATATTTTAGAAGAGATATGTGACAAACAGATACGACTCCAGAAAAGGTACAATAAAATTGTGAAAGCTCCAAAAACCATGGTCTGTCAGGGACTGTTAAATCACCAACCTGGATAAGTAGAACACAGTCAAATGCTTGTCATCTAATGAAAATATTAGGATATAGGAAAGAATAAGAATCAAAAGGGGTAAGAACAGGGAGGCACATTTTAGTGAAACATGAAAAATGTTTTTTATTCCTCAAAATCAGAGCTTCCCTGGAATAAGCCGGTCATCAAAGCAAGTGTTCAGAAAATGAATAATAAACCAGAGATGTTGTCTATGGTCTTGTTGTACACATGCACGCATTTTGTAAATACCTATTGAAAATATTCTATGACATTTTGGTACTTTTTTAGGTGATGGGGATTACACATATTGTGCCCAAATAATGCTGAAGCTAGCATTAATTAGAAACATTTTTGGACCAGGACCAGACAAATGTCTCTTTCTATTCTTTCGTTTTTGTGGTTCCATGGACTTACTTAGTCTCTTTTCTTATCAACTTTATTTAGGAATAATATACATATGCTAAACTACATCCACTTGAACAAGTCAGTGAGTTTGATAGTTACATATACCCATTAAACTTCTTAACTGACTATAGAAAACTTCCAGAAGTCTCCAAAGATTTCTGTGGCTCCTTGCTGTTCATAATCCCACTGCCCTCTGGCCCCAGGAAGGAACTAATTGACTTTTTATCTTTATAGATTTACTTGTAATATTTGTAAATGGATCAAATAGAGAGTTTCCTTTTGTGTTTGCTCTTTTTTTAATTTTTTTTTTTTTTTTTTTTTTTTTTTTTTTTGGGTACCGGGGATTGAGCGCAGGGGCACTCAACTGCTGAGCCACATCCCTAACACTTTTTTTTTTTTTTTTTTTTTTGTATTTTATTTAAAGACAGGATCTCACTGAGTTGCTTAGCACCTCATTTTTGCTGAGGCTGGCTTTGAACTCTTGAATCCTCACTCAGCATGAAGATTTTGAGATTCATTCATCTGTTGTTTTTCTAAGAGGTTTCTCTGTTTTTAAATAAGGGAATGGTATTCTGTCATGTAGATTTTCCACATTGTATATATGCAAATGTTAATGGACACTTAAATTGTTCCTTCTTTTTGTATTTTGTTAATAGAACTACAATGAATATTCATGCACAAGTGTTTATGTGAATATATATTTGAGTTTCTCTTGGTAAATTCCTAGGAGTAGAATGCTTAAGTCCTCTTGTAGCTAGCTATATTTTTAACTTAAAACAACCAAATCTTCTAACTGGCACTCCACAATGTGTGCAACATTTTCTATCCTCAGCAGACAGAGAGTGAGTATTCCAGTGTACCCTCATTATTGGATTTTTCATTATTTGAATTTTATCTATTCAAATCCTTTACCCTCTTTTAAATTGGACTTTTGTCTTCAGTATTGCGTTGTAAAAGTTCTTCCTGTAGTCTGGGTATTACACCCTCACGTACTGTGCGATTTGTAAATATCTCTTCCATTCTGTAGATTTTCTTTTTATTTCTTTGATAATGTTTTCAGAAGCAAAAAAATTTTGAATGTTGACCAAATCTAACGTAGGTATTCTTCTTTGTTGCACATACTTTCAGTGTCACATCTGAGAAGCCATTACCAAACGCAAGATCATAGAGAATGTTCTTTACGTTTTCTTCTGTAGTCTTACATCTTAGTTCTTTTTTAATATAATTGTCATTTTTAAGTTTGTTCTAATTAGTTCTATGTGACAGTGGAATGCATTTTGACACACTGTACACAAATGGAGCACAACTTCTCATTCCTCTGGCTATACATGGTGCAGAGTCACACTGTCGTGTAATCATACATGTATATAGGGTAATAATGTCAGTCTTCTTCCACCATCCTTCCACCTCCACACCCCCTCCTCTCCCCTCACTCCCCTCTGCCCAATTCAAAGTTCTTCCATTGTTTCCTACCTACCCCACCACCATTATGGATCAGCATCTGCTTATCAGAAAAAAACATTGGGCCCTTGGTTTCTTGGGTTTGGCTTATTTTGCTTAGCATGATCTTCCCCAGTTCCAACCATTTACCTGCAAATGGCTTAATTTCATTCTTCTTTAGGGCTGAGTAATATTCCATGTATTTAGGTAACTGTTCCATTTTGAGTTACTTTTTGTATATAGTGGAAGACAGATATTTAATTTCATAATTTTGCACAGGATTATCTAATTTTTCTAGGATCATTTGATGAATAGACTACCCTTTTACCATTAAATGATCTTGGCACCTTTCTCAAAAATCAGTTGGCAATGGATGTTTGGGTTTATTTCTGGGGTATTAATTCTATCCTATAGGTCTGTACTGTGACCATATTTTCACTGTAAATTTTGATTACCATGTTTTTGATTACCATATTTTCACTGTAAATTTTGAAATATACAAAATATGTGTCCTGTAACATTGTATTTTTTTTTCAACATTATTTTTCCTATTCAGGACCTTGCATTTCCATAAGAATCTGAGATCTAGTTTTACTGCATGAAGTTCACTGGGAATTTCTATAGGAATTTTATTGAATCTTTAACTCATTTTAACAATGCAGTCATTAAAAAATATCTTTTAATCCATTAACATAGAGTATCTTTCCATTTTCTTAGGTCTTCTTAATTTCTTTCAACAACATTTTGTAGTTTTCAGTGTGTAAGTCTTTGATCTTTTTGGTTAAATTGGTTAAATTTAACCCTAGGTATTTCACTTCTTGGGTGTTATTTTAAAGAGGATTAAGTTCTTTTGGGGTTTATTCATTGCTGGTGGGTAGAAACAAATGAAATTGTAGCCTAAAGATTTTAGTTCCAAAGTGAAGAATGCTACTACAAGGAGACACAACAATAACAACCTCAAATTGGAAATTAAGACTGCCATCTGGCCACTTTGAACTACTCATGTCTCTGAATCAATGAGCAATAAAGGGACTTACTGTTTTAGGTGGGTGACTGACTTTGACTACCAATGGGAAATTGGACTAGACTCCCACCACTGAGACAAGGAAGATTTGGGTGTCTCTTGTAATTATATTCACGACAGACTTTAACCTATAAGTTTCTTTTCTAAAAATGTCTCTGTCTGGTTTTACTATCAAGGTTATGTTGACTTCATAAAATACTTTAAAAAAATGTTACATCCTGTTCAGTTTTGAAGATTTATATAAACTTGTTAATACGTCTCTCTTGACTGTTTAGAATTCATGATGTGAGGTCATCTGGGTCATGAATTTTCTTAGTGAAATGAAAGTTTAGATTTTAATTTTGTCTGATAGGCATATAGAAAATTGAATAAACAGGCAATTTTTGACTTTTAAGAAATGTTTTAAAATTTCAAATAAGATGTTTAACTTTTGGGAATAATGTTAATTTTTAATTTTTCAATTTACTCTTTAACACTTCTAGGATCTGCAGCAATAATTCCTTTTTCTGTCTCACTACTGATGGCTAGAATTCTCTCACTATTTATTGGTCATTGCTTAGAGTCAGATTTCTTTCTTATTTATGCATTATTACATTTTCTACTTTTAACTGGAATATTTATTCCATTTACTTTTAATATATTATTACTGATATGATTGACATTAGCTCTACTCTTTCATATTTTAAGTTTATTTCTCCCTTTGTTGCTCTCTCATCTATTCCAATTTTTCTACTTTCTTTTGGATTTTAGAAAATTTTTTACAGTTTCATTTCAAGTTACGTATTGACTTTTAAACTATGCATCTTTGCTCTAATGTTTAGCATTTATTTAAAGAATTATAATACATATCCTTAATCTACTTAAGTTTTATTATTATATCACTTTTCGGAAAAATAAAAACATCTGAACTACACAGATCTATTTATCCTCCCTTTCATTTTTTTTGTTACTTTTGTCATAAATATTGAAATTACTTATATTAGTAACTCCATACAACAAAGTTACACTTGGTTAAGCAATCATATGTATTTTAAATAAATTAAAGAAAATAACTCACATATTTACCACCTCCAAATTCTTCATTTAGTACCTGAATTTGCAATTTTTCTCTCAAATAGTCACGATTTCCTTCTACTTGAAGAAATTCATTTAGCATTTGCTATGGCTCAGCTTGATTCAAAACAAATCCTTTTAGATTCTCTTCAATGTGTTTTTACTTTTATTCCTGAAGATATATTTTTCCTTTTATTCTTGAAAGATAGCTTCTCTGGTGCAAGAATATTGGGTTAACTTCAGAGATAGTGTTTCACTGTATTCTCATGACCCTAGTTCCAGAGAGAAGTCTACGGCCATTCAAGTCTTTGTCTTCTGTATGTAATGTGTTCATTTTTGTAGTTGCTGTATTATAGTAAAGAAATGTAGTTCCATAGTTTAGCTATTGTGAGTTGAGCTGCTATAAACATTGATGTGGCTGTGTCACTATAGTATGCTGATTTTAAGTCCTTTGGATATAAACTGAGAAGTGGGATAGCTGGGTCAAATGGTGGTTCCATTCCAAGTTTTCTGAAGAATCTCCACATTGCTTTCCATAATGGTTGCACCATTTTGCATTCCCACCACAATGTATGAGTGTACCTTTTTCCCCACATCCTCACCAACATTTATTGCTGCTTGTATTCTTGATAATTGCCATGCTGTTTGGAGTGAGATGAAATCTTAGAGTAGTTTTGATTTGCATTTCTCTAATTGCTAGAGAGGTTGAACATTTTTCAAATATTTCTTTATCAATTGTATATCTTTTTCTGGAAACTATGGAACCAATCTAGGTGCCCTTCAACAGATGAATGGATAAAGAAAATGTAGTATATATATTGGAGAATATCATGCTAAGCAAAATAAACCAAATCCAAAAAACCAAAGGCTGAATGTTTTCTCTGATATGCAGATGCTAATTCACAATAAGTTGCAGGGGGGAGGTTAGGGAAGAATAGAGTTACTTTACATTAGGCAGAGGGGAGTGAAGGGAGTAGGAGGGGTATGGAGAAGGAAGGATAGCAGAGTGAAACAAGCATTAATACCTCATGTACATGTATGACTGCATGACCAATGTGATCCTACAATATGTACAATCAGAAAAATGAGAAATTATGGTCCATTTATGTATGATTTATCAAAATATATAAATGCATTCTACTGTCATGTACAACTTATTAGAATAAATAAAAATATTAAAAAACTAAAAATAAAATAATTTTTAAAAAAGAAGTGAATGACACATTTTACACCCCGACATGTTCCTCAAGCCTCTCTCTGATTGTAGAGGCAGCTTCTGTGAACAGATTTCCCCTACAGAGCACATAGGCCCATCTTATGTTACGGCTTCTCTCTCTTTCTCTTTGGTTTCCGTGGTCGAGGGCTTTTGTGGTTTGTTCTTCAGGACTTCAATAAACCATGGAGTTACCAGAGAGGTTAAGCCCTGAAACACTCCCACTAGTAGAGAGAGTTTTCCCAGTCTCATGTCATTTAAGGAAAGATTTTAGGTTCCTTTTAATTTCTTTAGAGGTTCCAGTGGAAAGGAGTCTTAGGTACACGCAGTAATGCTCAACTTGATAATGTACACTTATCTACTGCATTTTCCTTCCTGTCTCACTGCCTGACCGCTTACACTGGTGTTTTGGGAACATTTTCCAAATAAAATATCTGCAAAGTAAATCCTTGACTCAGGCTCTGCTTAATGGGAATCCAAGCCATTAGAGACTGGCTTTGTCATGTCTTCTTCTTGAACCCATTTCTTTAATGTGGAAGCAGAACACTTTCTGAGACCCACTCCACCACCCCACATAGGATAATTGCACTTGTGTGTCATCACCCAGGTGTGTCTACATCACGTTTTCAGTATGTAGTCTACTGTATCTGGCTTCTGTCCATCAATTTGTTAGAATTTATTCAAAAGATGGATTCTTTTGAGATTCATTCACATTATTGCATTTATCACAGGGTTTTTTTTCTTTTATATTACTTTTGAATTTCTATGTAGTATCCTATAATAAGGATGTGTCACAATCCATCTTACCTAGTAATTGTTTTGGTACTATTTGATGGACTTTTGAAGAACTTTCAATTTTGACTATTACGGGTTAAATTGCTATGAATATTGGCAAACAACCTTTCTGTGGACATGTATTTCATTTCTCTTGGATAAATGCTTAGGAGTATAATTCTATGTTAAATAGTGCATGCAGATTTAGTGTTTTAGGAATTGTGATTGCCTTTCCTCATACCCTGCCCCTTTGCTTATTGCCTTTCTCTTACAAAATTAGAATTTCTTTTGGTGAGGAAGAAATAAAGAATGACTGGTGTGTAGTCAATAAAAATATGTGCCAACAGGCATTTTACCAGAAGCTGATACATTCTAAGTGATGCACTTTGAACCAACTTGTTGAATGATTTCACACCCTTGGACAGCACTGGATAAATGCATATTTATTTTCCAGGCCCTTTTCAGGTTTTGAAATTGTTTTTTGATTACCACGGGCTCCTTTTAGCAATCTCACAAAAGATATGTCCAACTGAACATCAGATCACTCTTTAGAGTAGTAAAATTTTAGGATGATGTTTACCACTGATTGTGTGTCTCTCTCTGCCTGTGTGAGTGTCTCTGAGTACGTGTGTGTGTGTGTGTGTGTGTGTGTGCATGCATGAGTATACATTTATATGTGAAGTTCAAAATTAGGTTAAAGTCTAAAATTTTTAATTTGTTAGACTTTCAGTTCTGAAAGTAGCATTTCCTGAACTTACAAAAGTATATGTTTTTTTAGGTTGCTATACTGATTTGCAATTCCACAGGTCAGAAGAGTCACTGCATGTTTATGCCCATATAATTGGGAACCATCTCCTTTGGCTCACAATTCAGCAGTAACGAGCTCTACTCCACCGCACTGTGTATTTTACCTTATTAGATTCTAGAGCTGACCCCAGGAAATAGTGAAGTGAATGAAGTCCATCCTCATTCTATATTTATTTTATTCCTTGAATTATATTTTCTCTCTTCCCTTCATGAAAACCTCTACTGGAAAAATACTCAGAGGAGCTTATCAACACTAATCTCTTTAATTATCATTCTGCCAAGGGGAATTTGCATTTAACAGAGGTTAAAGGAATAAAGTTTTAGTAATAATAGAATTTTAGCACTTCAAAATTCACTGGAGAAGACTTCTTTGAGAGAAAGGAATACAAAAATAGGGAAAGCAGATGACACCATAGGAAATTTATTCCTGGTGACAAAGTCCTTCAGTAAGTCCACTAAACTGAACCACTTCCCTTGAATCTGTTCTTGTCTTACACACAAAAACCAAATTGGATGCATGGAAAATTAAACGGAATGCACAGTTCCAGCTCTTTTTGCTTGTTTATGAAGGGTCTTGAATTGGCATTATTTCATTACAATATAAAGGTTGATGTGTATCTGATATAAGATGGTTAACTCTCTGGATTCAGGGCAACAAGGGAGCAGGCTGTATGTTGATATGGAAGAATCATGAAGATTAGAATAGAAAAGAGTTCATACAATAATGTGCTGATTCAATTTAATTAAAATATACGTTTACTCATGAATAATTTGTCAAATTTTTTTTAAATGGCACTAGGATATATAAACACTGAAGCTTCAGACATCAAATGGCAGGGCAAAAAACTCAATATAGTACTAGAAATCAATTCTTTATATTCTGTTTACCAGACAATGGAAGAATCAATTTGTTACTGGATGAGTTTCTAAATATCATACCAGAATGTATGGATTTATAAAACCCCAAGATTGTATGTCACCCAGGGAGAAACAAAACAAAACAAAACAAAACAAACAAACAAAAAACCCACTCTGGCTACCAAAAAAAGAGGAAAAGAAAGAATTTAATTGGAAATGTAAAATTCTGGTACTTTATTTTACTTTCCACTAAGAAAAAGATGATAATGCCAATTAAATTGGGATTTACTTCAAAACACATGTGAATCTATTGCCAGTAAAACACAATGAACCAGTTATAGAGTATTCAGAATGAAAGCTCCTTCAACAAAAGTAAAATATATTTTTAACACTGATATAACTTTATAAATAACATACATATAGCAATGTACAAATTGCTATATATAAAATGATAGCCTAAAGAATAAATGATTTACAGAACAACTTTTTTTTTCTTTCTTTCTTTTTTTTTTTTTGGTAAGTATACATGATTGTATAATATTTGACTGATAACAGAGAAGGTATCATCATAAAATTTCAAGAATAAACTGTTCTGTTAGATATACATCATTAGTTACTATCTTAATTAATGATTTTTCCTATGAAAGAGATTTGATTTGTTCAAATTGAATAGAGAAATGCACACAAAAGAGTGATTATTATTATTATTTTTTATTGTGGTGCTGGGAATCGAACCCATGGCCTTGTGCTTGCAAGGCAAGCATTTTGCCGACTGAGCTATCTCCCCAGCCCAAGAATGATTATTAATACACGATGAAAGCCTAAAGATTAAATAATAGTCATTCCCTTGTCAAGAATAATTTTTTTAAAAAAAGAAAGCCTTTGCTGATGTTCAATTTAAACACGTAATATACAAGGGGTCAATACTGTTTAGATCTGTGTTTTCGTGGGTTTGGCAATGGTTTTATTACTGACACAAAGTGTATCTGTGTCAAAGGAAGTGACCCAAAGAACAGGGTGTTGTCAGCTGTTTAAGACTTTACAGTCCTTTTGTCCACGCCACTAACATTAGTATTATGTTCAGTTTGCGTGTGCAAAGTTTTTTTGTGCCAAGATGGAGAACTTGGCTGAGAAGATGTGTATTTATAAAAAGCTCACTTAAACACAAGTTTTGCAGTGACTATAAAAAGGAAAGCAGTGGGCATCAGAACATTGGCATTTGTGGAAAATAGCCTTGTCCTTGTTCCTGTCATATAATTGGATGACTATCAGATTATCTTAGTAATAAAGGATAGTAGTCATTCTGCCAGGAAAGAAAAAGCAGACTGACAGCAGAATTATGCTGAACAGTATCCAAATACATTCTAAATGGACAAGCTTCTCAGCTTAGCTGACCCTGCATTCTTACAGGGGTACAGAGAAAACATAATGTAAGTGGCAATTTGCCCTTACCGGTGATAATTTATATGTATCTTGGTTATATTTTACTAATATTATAATTCATTGCACATGGTATTTCCACTCATCTGGGACCAATGTCTAAACTGATATTTAGAGTTAATAGTTTCAAAGTAATTACCTGATATTTTTTAGATACCTTGGTACAAAATAATCAGAAGGGTTCAGTTATAGTAGTGATTCTTGAATTTACTAGAAATCAACTTGGAAAAGTCTGTTTCTCAGGGTCCTACCTTTTTCAGCTATAACATGTAGATAATTTCTATTACCTTTTCTGATAATAAAATATCATATGTGAGAAAATGCTTTTTAAACTGCAAGGTGAAGTACAACACCTGGATGACATAAGAATTCCATTTCAGCTACTCAGTGGAGGAAGAGAACAGTCTTCTGTTCCTTACATGGTTGGTAAGTTTGTATTCATGGTGGGCAGCTGGGGGCTGTCACCCTGTCATCTCCTTGGAACACGCCTGAGTTTTGGACAAACTTAGGAACTGTGTGGTCTAAGGAACAACCTCTGTGACTGGGATTAAGAAGGCAGAGAATGGAGCAGTTTCCAGTTTCCTACCATCTCACATGCGTGATTCATTCCTTTTCTACTTCCAGATGTAAATCTTTTCCTACAGGGTAAGTTTTAAGGAGAACTCTGTTCGGGAAACCATAAGCAGGCTGTGCGACTTAGAGAGTTCCTATTACAATGTGTCATTTGCTTACAGTGTGTCTGGGAAAGCCAGGTACCCTGTGCCTGTTGACCAATGGACAGCTGAGAATTGAACCCCAGGGTGATGGAGGCACTATCTTGTGGAAACCCTTAGTACCCCTCTAGCAGGACAGTAAGGAGTCCTCTGAGGCCCAACTAGCTTGTCTAAGTAATACAATGAGCACCCTGATTGTCAACTGGCCCTTTTAGTGTATGATACCAACTCATTTCCCATTTTTCCTCCAACCAGAGACTATTTTATTGCTTCTTAATCCCCCAAAACTGGATTTGCAGGAAAGCCTCCTTCATTCTCTGCATTCTGCCTAACCATCTCAATTCTATCTACTTAATAAGAGGCATTTTGGCATATTGAGTAAGACCATCTTAGCTTTGGAGCCAGACTGCTGGGACTCACATCCAAGTTCCTCTGCTTATGAGCTCTGTTTATGAGATTCTCAGCATGTTACTTTTTCTGGGCCTCCATTTACTGACGTGTAGGGTCTGACTAGCAGAAATACCTATGTCATGGAGTCGTACAGATATAAAATGATGTGAAAATTTTAAAGCACAGAGAAAAGCACCTTTTGTACCTTAAGAACTCAGTAAAACTTGCTATTTTTATGGACTTATACAAATCTGATTACTAAGCATTAAAGATTTTAAAAAGCAACACTTGCTGACTGGGATATGGAAAGGAACTTTCCATTTATTGATCACACATATTGATCTCCTACACTGTGCCAAGTATTTAATCCTCAAATAATCACGTATTCCTTGTTTACAGATAAGAAAATTGAAGCGCTGAGTGAACATCTGAGAATATGCAGCAAGTAGCAGACGGGGATCTCAGGACCCTGGCTGCTTTCTCATTCCATGTCCGATTATGTGTTCTTCCTTTAGTTTTCTGTCTTACTTACTTCCTATTCAGGATGATTTTAAAGCCCACTGGTTCCCACCTGCACTCCCAGAGGCACTCATAGAGATGGAATCATCCAGAAAGAGATGTGCATGTCTTCTTTTATCACAATCCTCCATACCTCTACAAAGAGTAAACATTCTCAAACCCACGTATTTCTTCCAGTGTTTAAGTTCCAATGGCAGAGAAGCATCTCTACTCACTAATATGCTCACAGGTCAGCATACTGGAAAATTAGGTGTTAGGAGAACTGGCATATAAAGCAAAAGCTGATCACATAACCTGTAGTCAAAGAAAATTATACAACTCCAACTTGGTTATTAAGGTGACTCATGAAAAATAACTTCAAATCTAGTTTTCCATTCGAATTGCAAGAGAAATAGCTGACCAATAACTCAGGAAGTAGGAGTAAAATTGGTTTCTGAGGGAGAGTGTGGAGTTCTACCTAGGAAAGTGAGGAGCAAGAACAGATACTGCTTTCTGATCTGAGAAGGGAATGGAAGTTTACATCAAAATCCTGAAAACGAAATCAAGAAAGCAACAACAAGATACTAGTCTGTAGCAAAATACTGTCTGTGCTGGGATTTGGGTCTATGAATTATACTTTCTGCGAGTGAGTTTTTGCCATGGGGCAAGGAAGAAGGAAACGCAGGCACAGGTATACACCTCAGTGCAAGGAATTGTGCATGAACCACCCCAACAATTCCATTCCAGCAGGACATGGGGCTAACAAAGGAGGTGCTTCTGGAGGAATTCAACTCCTGTAGCAACCAGAGCAGAAACCAGCCCTTTTCATGACCAGCGGCACCTTTGCAGGACTAACATGACAGTCCCTTGGGTGCTGCTTCCCAAGTCATAGGGAACCCAGAGATGACAGCTTTACCAAAAATAAATAAACAAATAAATAAAAAGGGACTCTCTATGCCCTATACTGATCAATCAGGAACTAAGTTAAAGGCCTTGACTAGGTTGGGTCCCAGATACAAAGCAAGACTCATAAAATTTGCTGATATACTGACTATACATCCAGGCTCCCACAACCTGAGGGACCACTTTCTATAAACACATACTGCATGACCGTCATAAACATTCTCTACAGGAATTTACTTGAATCAAGGGTCAGAAGAACCTTCCACTACAACTTAGAGATCACTCATGGAGGGCTGGTTGCTTCAACTGCCATCTGAGTCCCATGACTGGAGATAGAATGAGATTTTAATATCTTTGGTTTCCTTCATTATCATGTGTATTTAATTGAATATAGCTCAAAACAATAGTCTGAGAAGGGATCCATAGGCTTTGCTACTCTTAAGGGATAGTGGTAAGAAATCCATTAAGGGCCCCTCTTGTAGGGACTCCTGGTGAAAGCAAGAGGAGGAATTAGTAGCTACTGCAGATGCAATTCAAACCTCAAAAGTCCAGAGGTGGGTCTGGCATGGTGGTTCAGGCCTATAATCCCAGCAGCTGGACTCTGGAAGCTGAGGCAGGAGGATTGCGAGTCCAAAGCCAGCCTCAGCAACAGCAAGGCGCTAAGCAACTCAGTGACACCCCGTCTCCAAATAAAATGCAAAACAGGGCTGTGGATATGACTCAGTGGTCAGGTGCCCCTGAGTTCAATCCCCAGCACCAAAAAAAAAAAGTCCAGAGGTGGTAACAAGGACAGAATAATTGACCACAGTAGGAACATGTCATCTTAGTATAACTCTTCCCTGAAAATGAGTGAATGCCTCCACTATAAGTATAAAAGTCTTGCCTATTATCATCTTAATGTTTTTTGTTGCTGGAAGCTGAACTCATGGCTTTGAGCATACTAAGTATGTGCTCTCCCATTGAGCTATGCCTTCAACCGCTTGTCTATTATTTCAAATAATCTGTATGCCATGTTTACTTTTATCTAGTACATCTAGAATTTTTATTTTTTTCTAGAACATCTTTTGTGAAATGAGTATTTATTTGAAATAAAACACTTATAAAATCATTGCAGTTTTGTATTAGCATAACCACTTATTAGATTTGTATTAGCTCTCCAGAGATGGTTGAAACATGCATGAGATTAATTTTAGTGTCTACTATTTTTCACACATGTCAAAATAAGTTATATCAGGGAAAATAATGCATATTTCTAACCTGATTATAATTTCCAGTATCATACATCATCTTCAGTGAATACTAATTGCTGCTAACTGACATTTGATTGAAACAGTAGAAAGGTAGATCTATTCTGTTTCACTAATTGATTCAGGTTGGATTTGAGCCAAGTCATATAACTTAAATGTCCAATAATAAGGGAATGATTAATTGAATCTCAGCACATCCATGTGAGAGAATAATGGGAAGCCATTAAGATGGTATTTTAGATGAATCCTTGGTAAAGTTGGGCAATGCTTATAATAAATTTATTATCTCCACATGGAAAATGAAATCCAGATGAATCATCCTGGACTCTACGGTCCTATAAAATCTGGTCCCTGAATAATTATACCTCTAGTCTTAAACATCTGTCTTCCTCAGCTACTCCACTTCATTCACACTGAGCTTTTTCTTACTCTGTAACATCTGAAGAATTCTCTCACTGTCAGGACTTTGCATGAGGCAGTTCTGTTGCCTGGAAGGTTCTTTCTTACTTCTTCATAGGAACAATGTCTTCTTGTCATTGAAAAGGTCCTTTCACAACTGTGTGTTCACTTCTAGTATATCACTTATTACTTCTCAGTATCTAATGCTCCCTTCCTTATTTTTAGATTACTTTTCTACACTTCCTAAGGGAATGTAAGCTTCTTAGAAGCAGGGACCTATCCATCTTGCTCACTGCTCTCTTCCAGGGCCTAGAAAATAACATGGCACCTAGTAAAGGTCCAGTAGGTAGTTGTTGAATGAACAAAGAAATAAATGAACTGATGATCTTTAAAAATTTTTTCAAACATAAAAAGTTTATTTTAAAACTCTTAAGAATAATAAATATTTTTAAATTACTGATAATGACCTTATCATTAGTTATTATAAAAGGAAAAATTTGAAACTTGAATGCCTATACAAATGTATAAGGGCTATTTTTTTTTGTAACTAGAGGGAGAGGGCAAGTGTTCCATGTGTTGTGGATTTACTTTATTCACTCAGACATCCTGCAAAGGAACACAGGAAATAGTGAGGTGTCCTTGGTGGTTGCTTCTAGTGAGACTTACTCTCTGTGCTAAAAGTTATCATAACTCTTTTTAGGCTCTGCCAAGTTGGGCAAGATGGGCCACCAGGATTCAGCTTTCCTAGTGGATATAAGCAACCTTGAAAGAGTCTCTTTTCTCTAACATATCAGGGCCATATGCAGTTTTCCTCCTTTAGAGGGTCTTTCTATCAAAGTACCTCCAACCCCACCTCATTTTGCTCCAAAATACCGGTACTTTCTCCTGGTGACTTTCTGCAGGTTGATAAGAGTCTATCTTTTTTATGCATGACCAATGGTTTTGCATGTGATCTGCTGCACATGATCCAGCCTTCCCCTCCATTTTCTGTTCTATACATTATGACTTTTGGAATTTACTTGATCTCTCAGGAATGTTGCCATATATATATATATATATATATATAAATATATATATATATAAATATATATTGCCATATAAATATATATATATATATATTTTTTTTTTTTTGTTACCTATTTGTCTCTTTCTGAAACCCCTTTTCACAAACATTCTTTTAGTCTTTCGAAACAAAGACTATGTAAGTAGAAGCAGAGATATCACAAAGGGACAGGAGGACAAATCAAGGTTTGTGTACGAATCAGCATTATTTCAGAAATTCATATAATATTCCAAAGTATGGAGAGGGATTAGTTATAACTTGGTAACCGCACATCGACTTTTATAATCCATCAAATAATTATTGAGTACTCTCTCTTATTCTCTGCTTGTCTTTATTTATTTATCTATGAATTTAATGGAGGAATCAAAGAAAAGATAAAAACAGCATCTTTCCTAAAAAAATAAACTTATGCATTAGAACAATACAAATGTATTATATTACACATTCAGAAGTAAGAAATATCAAATGGATATTATACGATAAGATTATAGCATGTGCAATCTTTCTGGAGACACGAGGGGACAATCAGTCCCTCGGAGGCTGCTTGTGTTCCTTGAATTCGGGGTCCATCATGTAGACCTCTGCTTTGGTCATCACATCTTCTTCGCTAGCTCTGAGTCTCCTGTTTCCTTCCCTCTTACAAGGACTCTTGTACTTACCTTGAGCCCAACTAGAAAATCCAGGATAATCTCCTCATCTCAAAACCATTAACTTATTCACATCTTCAGAATCCCTTTTTTCATGTAAAGTGACATATTCATAGTATCTGGAGGTTAAAGAACGAGCACCTAGGCGTGGGGAAAGCATTAATCTTTCTACCACACTTCTGCATTGCCAGAGTAGATCCATTCTAGTTAGCCTTCATTTCCCTATCTGTGAAATGTGACTTAAGTAGTACAACATTGAGGGTTTTGAAAAGTAAATGCATAGAAGAGTCTGGCATATGTCATATGCTTAAGAACCTATGATTATCATGGTGAATAATATTATTTCACAATCACCTTCATGAGGTTAGAAATTCCACCATCAACATATAATGATGCAAAATGGTAGGACTTATGAGGTGATATATGGGACTTTAATAAGATATAATACTTCACAATTGATTTTAGGAACATATATACTCAAATTATGAACAATATAATCTTTGAATTACCCTTGCACAATCATTAACATTTTAGCAACTCTAGTAGAAAGTAATGAGCAAATTATTTGCAATGTTGGCATCCTTTGCTCTGTGAAAGGGTGAAACCATCTACATTTGTATATTTTAAGTCTCCTACCTTCCTTCACATTGAAAAAAGTCTTATATTTTTCTGTTGCTATGCTCCATGGCCATTCATGTCTATGGAGGATCTCTTTGGTGTCAACCATACCTTTTGGTTTTTGTGATAACAAATACAGGTAACACATAGAAGTTCACACAAAAAGAGCTTAACAAATTTACTACACACAGAGAGAAATACACCCATATAGTGAGTATATTGAAGAACTTGTCCTGCTCAAGAAAAATACAAAGAATAATGCTTACAGAAAAGAAGCAGTGGTTCAGAATTGCAGTGAGAGAGGCACATTTTGAGGAAATCAGTAGTGATTCAAGGGTATATTTCTAATGATATAAAATGTCTTAAAATTTTTCAGAGCAATGAGAATATGTTTCTTACCCTCTGACATTATCTGAGAGATGCCAGTAAATAGTAATTTGTTTTCATTACCTTTAGTTTCTACATTCCATTTTGTTCAGTCCACGTCCATGCCTGGATGGGTCATGTGGGCTTTGCTTGTGTGAATTATGCATCATCTGGTGCTACGTTATATTCTCTTCAAGTCTCATATGCCCGCTCCATGTCAGTCATACTCATCAAGCCATTTATAGTCCATCTGTCTTTTCTTCCAACAATCTTTATCACTCCCTATCCCTCTTCTCTCAGAGGAGAAACTGACCCTTCCTCTGTTCAAGTTCATTTTTTTTTCCCAACTGTTGCAAACAATGATCATTCTCACTTTTGACCTATAAACACATTCTCAAAACACACAATCACACACTCTTTGTCTGCATACCTTCTAAGCTGCTGCCCTCATTTTCTCTCAGCTATAAACAAACCTTAAGAGCCTACAAAAACCACTCATTCTCTTTCATTTCCAATTTGCTACTAAACACACTTTGATATGGTCTTTTATTTAAGAAGGTAGAAAATGTGCTTGCAATCATCAAATCCAGTGACTGCCTTCCATTTAATTTTGATAGTTTATAAAATAATATTGATCATTCTTTTGCCCTTCAACACAGTACATTATTTCTATTTCCCCCTTAATCACTGATTTTTCTCTTTTTGCCTTTCTTCCTGCTCTATCTCCAAGTGTTTCTAAGTCCTGTGGTTCCGTCTTTGACTCTTAACACATTAGACATGTTGTGTGTGTGCATGTATGTGTGTATGATATGCACTCTCACAGAATTTGTGTGTGTGTGTGTATGTGTGTGTGTGCGCACGCACCCTAGGATTGAAGCCAGGCCCTTTGAATGTTGATAGTGTACTCTCCCACTGAGTTACATCCCCGTCCCACTTCTGCAGATTTGCTTAACCCCAATGAATGTTCCAAAATAAGCAAAATTAAAGGGGCCAAATTAAATTCATCTCTGAAGTCTCCTATGTTTCCTATTTCATTAAATAAAGCCAATGCCATTATTATCTATTGAAATGTCTGAACTTGAAAATTTAAATATCTTGATATGCCTTCCTTTAACCTCATATTAGTGGCTATCAAGTCAGATTTATTATTCTGCCTATGTTAATTGAGAAATAACTTCCTTCCCCTACAGGACTCTGTTAGTTTAGAATTTCTATCCAGTTCTCTCGACATATCAAGTCTCTGAAAGGAAGAAGTTCTTGTGATATCTCTACATCATCCTTTATACCAATTCAAGCATGGTACCCCCTACCTTGTTTTAAGTTTAGGCCTAAAATAATGCTATATGAGACCTTACAATATGATCACTGCAATGAACCAAATGTTGTGCCCCTTCAAATTCATAGGTCATGCTCAAATACCTGTTTTGATGATGCTTAGAGGTGAGGTCTTTAGGAGGTGATTGGGCTTGCATGAAGTCACAGGGTGGAGCGCCCATCAAAGTACTGATGGCAATGGTGACCTTTTAAGAAGACAAAGCAACCAAAACTCTCTCTGGACTGTGTGAGATTCAGTGAAGAGGTGACTGTTCATGAACCAGGAAGTAGGTCCTCACCAGAACGTGATCATACCAGCATTCTGATCTTGGACTTCCAGCCTCCAGCACTGTGAACCTTGCTTGTTTTCTATGTCACCCAGACTACAGTGTCTTATTATAGCAAACTGAGCAAACACAAACTCTTTTTCTTCACTTACCTATCCATACTTTATTTTTAACTACACTAACTTATTTTTCAAATGGTATGCAGAGTTTGAGGGAAACTATTTTTAGACTCTCAAGAAGAAACTCTCTGAAGTTATGCAAAAGTTCAGCTTCAGGCAGTTCTCCACAGCTGCAAATTCTGGAAAGAAGCTCTAATGGACAAAGCACTCAAGCACAGACAGTAGTAAGAGGCTGGTTGAATCTGTGGCACTCCAGAGGCATGTTCATAAACATTTGACAGCACTGATGGTGGCTCAGAGAGAGCCAACACTGTGGAAAGGAATATATTAGTCATTTGGCATTTTTACTGTTTCTGCTTCCATTTCTAAAAGCTTCCTCTTCTCTCCCTTCCTTTTCCCTCCTCTTTCCTTTCTTTTCCAATAAAAATGCATGATCTCTCTCAACCTGAAGGGCTTATTACCTTCCCAAGGGTCCTTTCTATGAATGATTCACCTAAATGTTTCCTGATCCTAGATTTTCGCCTAAACTCATCTTGCCTAGAATTCATTTATGTAGAATAAGCAAAATAAGTTCTGTGGTAAAATATCCAACAGGAATATTTCCCTTCTTCCATACAGTCTTGGGCCACAGATGTGGCCATCTTTGGATGGCCACACAATCATTCAGTTCTCATGTGTTTTTCTAGAATTTTGTTACTCTCTTCCCTTCAAAAGATGTAGGTTAATTCCTTTCTGTTTAATTCTGGGAAGACTTTTGACTAACCTGTATCCAAGAAAAAATACTATAATATTTCAGAGGCCATTCTTAACAGTATGCATATTTCACCTTCTAAGCTGAGAAATTTGGATCCCTAGGCTTCCATGGAAGTAGTCCAGCTGCTAAAGCTGCCAGATTGAGAGAGGCCAGAAGTAGCCCATGGAGAGAAAACACAGGAGGAGACCCTGAGATTATATGGAAGGAGAGAGGGAGGGAACGAGAGAGAGAGAGAGAGAGAGAGAGAGAGAGAGAGAGAGAGAGAGAGAGAGAGAGAGAGGAGAGGGACAGCAGCAAATATAGGCTTAGCTCCCTGTGACTTTAGCTATTTGCTTTTCTTGTTCTAACCCTTGTCTGAATACAACCACATAAAATATCTGATTCAGAATCATTCAGCTGATCACAAATTCACGACCTAAAGTGAGTGTGAAAGGTTAAAAAAATGCTAATCTAAGCTATTATAATATTCAATATTCATTTTATATCAGTAATAACTAGAACACTGTCCAAGCATATGTTAGGTTAAGATGTTCATTCTGCTTCTCCAAATGAAGGGTAAATCCTGCTTTGCTTAAGTCAATTGAAGTTTTCCTTCTCTCCAGCTTGTTTTAGGAAGAAGCATGCTTTAGGAGCAACTTAGTTATGGCCCAGAAGACCTGAGGCAGTACTTACCTAATGGGGGCTTCTGGGGAAAAAATTACACACATAATAAGAAGTGTATCTTCGTAAAACAGATGTCCTGTGTGGAAATGGCTAAATCATAAAAAGCACAATGAAGTGACAGAATGAAAAGACAAAGAACTTGGGTCCTTGACATTACTAATTAACTGAATTAGTAAACCTTAGAAATGCTCTACCTCTTGTATAGATTTATTTAAGAAATTTGAGATTTTGGTTATTTGCTCTTTAAATAATCATAATTTAAAAATGCATCAATGTAAATTCATATGTTATCCAAAGATTATCACAAAATCACTTGCATTATCATTTAGGTATAAGGATGTTCAGAATAAGCATAGAAAGAAAAATAGTGAGAAGTTGGCAAAGCAATAGAAAATCAGGGAAGAGAACTGGTTATAAATATTTGCTAGGTTACAAACTGATACATATGGACACATAATAAGCCAATGGCAGGATATCTGAAGGATAACAACATTTTTTAGTTAGTAAAACCATCAGGAATTATCCAAGTAACTAGTACCAGTGGCTATAGCTTTTCAGAGATCTAGGGTAGCATTAAGACTAATTGAATACAATATAAAGCACACACACAGGTAGTATTCTCTTTCTATGGAGTTGCCAGGAACAGAATCAAACTGATGGAGTAATAGCAAATGAACTGGTAAAAATAAGTCAAGATATTCACCATATCATGGGCATGGGTTCACCAGGAACCTAAAAGAGCCAAACAATAGCTTACTTGTATTGACCATGTGAGCGGGCAATGATTAATTAAATTACTGCTTATTTTGTTTTAGGCATTGCTCTAAGGATTTTTACATTTACCAACTCATTTACTTATCAGCAAAACCCTGGGAAGCATGTGTATTATTAATTCTTCTTCGAATTTCAGATAAAGAAAGAGATCCAAAAAACTTGAAGAGTTTGCTCATGATTTTATATCTAGTAAGTACAATTCTGAGGCTTAAGCTTAACATATTCCAAACCCAGAACTTATGTATTACTCTCTGTGCTATATTTTGGGGATGATTTACATAGTTCATTGCAAAGCTCCTTCTGTTGGTGTGGCTCAGGGGATGGGAAGGAATTAACACCTCATGTGGCAGATATCATGGCTCCAACCGTGAGGGAGCTAGGACTCCCCTGCAGTGGAAATGGGTTAGTGATGAACATGTTGGGGAAACTTCTTGTTTTAAACTAAATCATTGTAAATATAAAAATGCATTATCAAAAATGACTGTGCTGTAATAGGAATGCAGATATTGACATATCTGAAGTACAGTTAACAATCTATGGCAGAAATATTCTATTGACATAAGAAATAGTTGAAGGCAAAAGTCATTTCTTTAACTTCAAAGTGACAGCCAGCACTGATCAAAGTCAGTTCTGGATGGTCTCAACCAAGATTCTTACAGGTGGATTTATGGTGGCTTTTAAAGATACTGTCAGATGAATAAGCAATATTTTCTATTGCAGCATACTCAAATACTTCAGTATTCAATGGGCATTTGAAGAATTAAAAATAAAGAGTGCTTATGTGAATGAATTGCTTGACTTTAGAAACTGGAACTGCAAGGAATATCTTTAAGAAGATGAGTTTATTGAAAGAGAACAGAAAATGAACACTGAGAAAGAAGAGATTGACTTTGGTGGAAAGTATTAGAAGTCATAAAAGTACTTCTGAAAAGGAATCAGAACAGCAAGACTAAGAAAATGTAATCCTGCGATAGAAAGTTTAGTCATTTAGAGCCAGGAAGAAAGAGAATAATTAGAGAAACTGAAAAAAGAAGTTCTTTACATTAGGAGAGACTATTTCTCCCTCCCACATTTACTCAAACAACATGCTCAGAATAGGAAATCTATACAATGATTTCCACAAAAGTTGGTCCAATGTTTCATCAAAGCTAAAGAATAAAATAGAAAAAAAAATCTTTTCTGAGTTTTCTATTTTGGAAAAATTGTTCTGAAATCAAAATTTTATTTTCTCTTTTGATATTTCTTATAAAAAAGAAATCCAGAAGCCAGCTATGGTAGTGTACACCTGTAATCCCAGCAACTCAGGAGAAAGAACAGAGTAGGGGAATCACAAGTTAGAGGACAGCCTGGGCAGGTTATCAAGACCCAGTTTCATAACCAAAATAAAAGAGTTGGAAAAGTAGCTCTGTAGTAGAGTGCTTGCCAAGCATGTTTGAAGTCCTGCACTGAATCCCAGTAACACTGAAAAAGAAAGAAAGAAACAAAACAAAACAAACAAAAACAAAAACAAAAAGAAAAGAAAAGAAAAGAAAGAAGTCTAGAGTTAGAGACTGACCAGTAAGTACACATTGTAATTTTGTATTCAGCATTATGTAATTTATGTAATATCACTCAGTTCTATGAATAATTACACTATAAAAAGTTGGTTCTTCAATGTCCTCAGGCCTTGGTGTAGGCCAGGATTCTCTTTGGACAGTACAAAACCCCAAAAAATATGTCCCTGAAATCTGATTTTCACTGCAAAAAAAATTCTTATTTCTGCTAGAGAAATATATTGCAGCATTCAAAGAGATAAGATGGACTGTTACTCTGACATTGCCTCTGGCTTAAGAATTTCATGTGTTTCTAGTCTGTGTTTAGGTGCCTAGCATCACCTAGCAAATTCAAAGGAGGTCTTAGCGATTACAGAAGTGGGCCACCTGCTCCACCTCTTTGTCTTGCAGGAAAGGAATGCATGCCCTTCAGTTTTGAAAAAAATATATTTAATATTATAAAACCATTTGTTTATCATGGCAGTCATGTATTAAATATGTATTAAATAATGTATTAGTGTATAAGAACGAAGAAAATCATTTTTGGAAAATTAAAGGAATTTCCAAAATGCTGGCTTCATTGAATAAAGTTTCCAGGTGACACCAAATCTAGAGATCTAGGAAGGGCTTGAGTTTAGTCTTCTATGTGGAAATATAAATCAACAAAACCATATTCAGTTACTGAATGAGCTCACTGTCACCTCTAAATTGAGCTTAAGATTGAAGAGAGGGGTTGGGAAAGGAAGACTGATCATAACAGAGAATTCAAAGGACATGCCTAAGGCTGAACCATTGCTCTATCAGTGCAGTACCAACAAGCCACTTTTACCTTAGATGCAGAAATGATTTCTTATCTTATAAATGTGTTTTACAGACACAGAAAATTGCTCCTTAAACTATTAAGGGTTTTGAATCACCTCCTTCAATAATGCTAACATCACTGAATATAGTCAAGAAATTATCAGTGCCTGGTTGAGTAACACAATACAATTATTTACCACTTAATGGAATATCTTAAGTGTTCAGCTTTGAGCAGTGAAATCTGAAAGACTCCCTTTCTCCCTACTATGTGTGAGAAATGTGCTACAGGATACACCATTAATTTTAAATTCTAACGTCTGGAAAAGTGGAAATATTACTTTGCCATATCTTTAAATGCATAGTTATCATAATAGCATGAGAAGATTTGTAAAGTAAAAACATCACCCAAGTGGTAAATTTATAATCATGTCTTTAATTCTGTTTGGTTTTATTGTCGGGCAAACTAGACTGTATTTATTACATACCTACTCTCTGATGACAAAGCAAATTCCTTGTTGAGGAGGGTTCAGTTTTATATTATAAACACTAGTCAAATTAACCCTTCATGTGCATTTGAAAATTGAATTCTTACACTCCTCTCACTAAATTCTCCCTTTCGTATCCTGGCATGTATTTGCCAGTATTACAATATAATAAAGAATATTTTCAGTGCCCTAAAATTCCCTATGTAACAGTGGCTGTACCTTTGGTAGTTGTCCTTTGCTGGGTTACTTCCTCTCCCTTTTTCAGCATTCTAAATTTTAAAGAAAGGCCATTTCTAAGATATTCGGATATTAACTGCTAAATATTTTTTCTTTAGGTTTACAAAACCCAGAACATCTGTTGCCTCTCAGCATGGAAATGTTAAACAATCCCCTTATTCTTTAGTCCTGTGCATCAATTAACACAAAGCATGTGAACTGCTGTGAGATTTAACATGCAGAAAAATAGTATATTTTCCTAAAAAAAAAAAAAAAAAAAATACAGGAACTTGCCTCAGAAGGTCAAGGTCGCTTGCAATACTCTTGCCAGAGAAAAGGAAAAGGATGACAAAGACTGGCTGTCCTGGGTGACAAGGACTCTGACAGGACATAGGCTGTCTCTCCGTTCGCCTCAGTGCCTCCTTTCCTCCCTATAAAAGTCCTATTGTGTAACCGAGTTCCCTAAGATGGTGTTTTCAGACGGATAATAGCCAGCCACTCCCATATTCTTGAATGAACCCGATTTCCTTCCCACTAATCTTGTATCCTGAATATTGGCTTTTACTGGCTTTTGAGCAGCAAGCAGGTGAACTGGGCCCACAACGCCTGTGCTTCACCTGTTAATCCCTCCCTCCCCATTAATCCCTGGTATTGATCCCTTTACTATCTCTATCCTTTTGCCTTTTCCAGATGTGGTATAGTTGGAATCACACAGCATGGAACCTTTCACCTTAACTTTTCCCACTTAGTGATGTGCATTCGGATTTTCTTACGTGTTTTTGTGACTTGATGACACTATTTTTGTGCGTGGAATTATATTACTTTGAATATCTACTACAGTTTCTTTAAACCTTAATCTAATAAAATATGTCTTATTGCTTCCTGTTTTTGACAATTATGGTTAATGCTACTTTTAAAATTTATTGGTAGGTTTTTGTGCAGAGATAAGTTTTAAACTCATTTAAACAAATATCTAAATGTATGATTGTTGGATAGAATGTTCAGCTTTGTAAGACACTGCAAACTGTCTGCCAAAGTGGTTTTATTATTAGGCATTCCTGTAATCAATAGAAGAGAGTTTCTATTGCTCCACAGTTTTGTCTGAATTTGATATTGTCATTATTTTGGATTTTAGCCTAAAAGATGTCTGGTGACATTGCATTATCTTTTAATTCCCTCATGGTATGTCTTTCAGTTTCTTTTATCATGCTTAATGCCATATATATATCTTATTTGGTGAGGTGTCTTCACAGACATTTTTGCTCAGTTTTAATTGACTTGTTTATTTTCTGATTGTTAACTATAAAAGACTCGTTTTATATTTAGTATACAAGTCCTTTACTAGACATATGCTTTGCATATCTTTTCTAATAGTCTGTGTGTTAGTTAGTTTTTTTGCTACTGTGACCAAAAAGAGCTGGCAGGACCAATTGTAGGAAGAAATTATTTGGTGGCCCAGTTTCAGACATCTTAGTCCAAAGACAGCAGACTCCATTCCTCAGTGCATGAGGTGAGACAGAACATCATGGAGGAAGAGTATGGTGGAGGAAAGCAGCTCAGGACATGATCAGGAAGCAGAGAGAGAGCTTAATAAGGACAAAATGTACACCCCAAATTCACACCCCAGGAACCCACCTCCTCAAGCCACTCCCTTCCTGCCTTCAGTTACTGTAGGGAACATTCCTCAAGCTTACCTAATAGCAGTCAGTGACACCATGGTCTAAGCAAGCCAAACAGTCTGAACAGAGAAACTGAGTTAATGGTAAAGACTCGCCGTGGAATGAAGGTCTTTGCAGCTGTTAAGGCTGAGTTTGAGCTGAGGGGAGGCCTCGTTCTGTCATGCATCACAGAAAGCTGTGATGTGAGCTTGCCCGCGCTGCCTTGCCTCATGCTGTATGCAGAAGCTTGCCATTCCCCCAGCCCTTTGTCTCAGACCTATTGCTGGGCAGAATTGCTTAGGCATGCTTGGTTTGTTTTTACTACCTGGACCCTCGACGTATAGTTCACCTATTGGCTGACTCTGTTATACTTTGCGTGTTAACCTGATTGGATAATGTGTCTATACATGTCCTGTGCAGCCCTAAATAAAATTAGATCCGTGCCTTCAGAGCTCGATCTCTGAGAGCTTACTCTGCCTGAGTAAGCGCGATGGGTAAGGCTAGGTAGGGTAGGTATTGTCCGTCCTCACCCTCAGCAAACCTGTCTCTGACTACAAGTTACCACTCAGCTGATCCCTATCAGGGGATTAAATTCACTAATTGGGTTGAGGGTCTCATAACCCAAGGATTTCACCTCTGAACCTTCTTGCATTGTCTCACACATGAACTTTTGGGGGGCTACTTCATATATCATAAGTCTATAACTTGTTTACTCTTTTTTCATTTTCTGAAGAGTATCCTTTATAGAGGATACTATGTATCCTTTATAGAGCAGAAGTTTTAAATTCTAATGATGTTCTATGCATAAATTTTCTTCATAAATACTAATTTTGGTGTTCCTTCCTGCCTTTTATAAAATTTCTTTTTTTTTATTTTACAGATTACTTTTTGATTCATTGTATACAAATGGGTACACATTTTCATTTCTTTGGTTGTGCATGATGCAAATTCATGCCATTCATGTAATCATACATGTACACAGGGTAATAATGTCTGTCTCATTCCACCATCTTCCATACAGCCGCCCCCTCCCCCTCTCTTTTCCCTCTTCCCAATCTAAAGTAACTCTATTCTTCTCTAACCGCCCCATCCCTCGACTCCCATTATGTGTCATCATCCACTTATCAGAGAAAAAATTGGGCCTTTGTTTTTTTGGGCTTGGCTTATTTCACTTAGTACGATATTCTTCAATTCCATCCAATTTATCTGCAAATGCCATTCTTCTTTATGACTGAATAATATTCCATTGTGTATATATACCACAGTTTCTTTATCCATTCATCTGCTGAAGGACATCTAGGTTGGTTCCACAATCTAGCTATTGTGAATTGAGCTGCTACAAACATTGATGTGGCCGCATCACTGTAGTATGTTTATTTTAAGTCCTTTGGATATAAACCAAGGAGTGGGATCGCTGGGTCAAATGTTGGGTCCATTTCAAGTTTTCTGAGGAATCTCCATACTGCTTTCCAGAGTGGCTGTACCAATTTGCAACTCTACCAGCAATGTATGCCTTTTTCCCTACATTCATGCCTTCCTACCTTTTTGTTAATAATGCAAGATAATAATATTAATGATGACATAATTATAAAGTTATTGTGGCCTGAGCACTTACTTAGACATTCCCATTAACAAGCTCTTTTGTCTACAGGGATATAGAGTTATGTTTCATCAATATATGGTTTTAGACATTGATAAATGCATATTGTTCATTGTTCTTTGAATAAATGAATAACTTTACCTTTAAAATAATCATAGATCATTGTAAGATACTATAAAAACATTCTGTTTTTTAATAGATTAAATATATAAATTAATATATATAAATAAGTATATATATACATACATATATATATATATATATGTGTATATATATATGGTGAGAGGAAGAGAGAGAGGAGAGAGGAAGATGTCCCATTTCAGCTTCAACGTAAAAAGAGCTTAGTTGGCATCTCTCTGTCATTATAAAAAGAAAAAAACCTAGAAACTGAAATTCCATAATTATTTTTGGACATTTCAAAAAATTAAGGTTGGAGGGCAAAATAATGGCAAGGCTCCACAGAGAGTTATAGTTGAGATTTTTATTATCCGGATCAGAAACTGCTAGTACCTGCCTCATTCAGTCTGGCTTTTAACAAAATGTTACAAGTTAAGCTGAGAAAAATGAAAAATATTAACAAAATCAAAACCTTATTCCTTCAATAGCTCAATATAGTTAATAAAGCTATAACTGGACTAAGCAACAAAAAGAAAAAAACATAAAAATGAAAGAGACAGGAGAGAAGTTACATGGTATCAGTCATGGAAATGAAAGAGGAGTCATTACTACTGATCCCTTGGACATTAAAAGAATGGTAAAGGAATACAATTCCAACAATTCAGTGCTCACACACAAATCTAATATCTTAGTGAATTAGTCTGACTTCTTGGAAAACAAGATCTACCAAAACTGATGAAAGGAGAAACAACTAAATAGCTCTATTGCTTTTAAAATAAATTGGATTAATGATTGACCTTACGAAAGGAAAGCACCAGGAGTGGAGTGGATAGTTTCTTTGCTGATTTCAATGAAATTTAAAAACAATAATTAAAACTATAATTTAAAAAATTCTTCTAGAAAATTCCAGCAGAAGAGAGACTTCTTAACACGTTCAATGAGTTCTCCATTAGCACAGTGCGCAAAGCACATAAGAACATTGTAAGAGACAAAAATTGCCAAATAGTATCTTTCACAAATGTAGATGCAAAGATCTTCAAAAATAATTTGTCAATTCAATTCTCATAATGTACAACAATAATTGTTCTAGGTGTACAAGGCTGTTTCAATATTTCAATATATTATAATCAACCACATCAGTAGACTAAGGAAGAAAAGTTATATTATCATATTAATTGTTGCAGCAAAAGCATTTAACAAAATTCAACATCTAGAAAAATAGGAAAGAGGAGATATTCCTCCACAGGAGGAAAAACATATACAGAAATACTATAATTAACATCATATTTAATGGTAAGATTGTGAACAATTTTCCCCTAAGACCCGAAAGAAAGCAAGGATTTTCTTTCTTGTCACTCCTTTTTAATATCATCCTGAAATTCCTAGCTACTTTGTTAAGAAAATAAAAATAGATGTAAAAGAGTGAAAATGAAGCAATGAAACCATCTTTGGTGTATTTTCAGATGACATGATTAGCAGTATATACAACAGCAAACTATTGACCAAAATTATCTATGAAATAATAAGCATGTATAATAAAGTCACAGGATCCAGGGTTAATACTGGTTAATATTTAAAAGTCAATTACTACTATCTATACAAGTAATAAGAGTAGGAACTTGAAATTTTTTAAAAAATAGTATTTATAATAACACAAAATTGGAACTCTTACGTATAATTCTAAGAATATATGGACAGAAGCTGTATGACAAAAGGAAAAAAAAAATAGAAACCTGAAAACCAATGAAAGAAATCATAGAAGAGCTACAGACATGGAGATATATTCCAACTGCATGAATTAAAAGACTCACCAGTGTCAAAATGTCAGTTCTTCCCAGTTTACTATATAGCCAGTGCAATCTCTATCATAGTATTAGCAGGCTGATTTTAGATATGAGCAAAGTGATATTAGAGTTTATACGGAAACCAATGGACCTAAAGCAGTCAGCACAATGCTGAAGAAGAAAGTTGGCAGACATATTATCCAATTTTAAGACTTATGTAAAGCTATGTCAATCAAGACAGCATAGTTTTAGTGAAGGAATAGATTCTAACATGAAACAGAACTGAGAGCCCAGAAATACATCTATACAATATAGTCAATTAAACTTTGACAAAGGAAGAAAAGCAATACAATGGAGAAAAACTTAAGCTAAAAAAAAATCTGTGGACAAATTGGGAATTCACATGCAAAACGTGAATGTACAGAAAATACCATATTTTAGTGAAAATTAATGCATTAAAGCATTGTGTGTGTGTGTGTGTGTGTGTGTGTGTGTGTATGTGTGAGTATGTGTGTGTATAAAGAGAGAAAGAGGAACAGAGAGAGGGGAGAGAGGAGGATGTCCCAGCTAAGCCTCAAAATATAAAAAGAACTTAGGTGGTATCTAAGCGTAAATATTTTAAACTTTAAATTATGAAAAATAATTCTAAGTGTAAAATACAAAAATAAAAATTATAGGATTACAATATTCCTTAAAAGACTTTGTTAAAAGAAAGAAAAGATAAGCCACAAATGTGAAAATGTATCTATAAAAACACATATCTCATAGGGGAATGGTAACCAAAATACATGAAAAACTCAAAAGCCAACAATATAAAACAAACAATGCTATTTTTTAAAATGGGCAAAAGATCTAAGGAGACAGTTTAATCCACAAATGCGTGGATGGTTTAACATTTAAATATATCAGTCAATGTTATTTATCACAACAATAAACCAGAAAAATGGTTATCTCAAATTATGTTTTCAAAAAGACTACTGAATTCAATACCCATTCATAATTTTAAATGATGCTAGCATAGCAGGCATATGAAGAATCTTCCTTTACCTGATAAAGACTGTGCAGAAACTTAGAGCACTCATCCTACGTGGTACAAATTTTTGCAAGTTTCTCTTCTTTTTGTAAATTTTTAAATTTTTTTTTGTTCAAGTTAGTTGTACATGACAGTAGAATGCATTTACATATTTTGATGGATCATACATACATGGAGTGTAGTCTCTCATTTTTCTTGTGCACATTGTAGGATCACATCAGTCATGAAGTCATATATGTACATGAAGTTATAATGTCTGTTTCACTCTACTATCCTTCCTACCTCCATATCCCCTAAGGTTCTTTTCTGTCATCTCCCTACTATGCTCCCCGAGAGAGTGCACAAAGGAAAAGCCACCACTCCCAGCATGATTGTTCAGCATCATGCTGTAAATTTTAGTCAGTGTAATATAAGGTGGAAAAAGTAGACACCATTTGTATTGGAAAGGGGGAGATAAATTTTCATTATTTTCTCACAAAATGACTATAGTAATACTTAAATTTCTTAAAAAGTAAGAACTATATTAAGTACATTTACCTCTATGATTTCTGTGTATAAATTTGAAATAGATCAATGGCATCAGAAAATTGTAATACTACCACTAACAACAGAATACAAATGAAAAAGCACAAATTATTTATACTAATGACAACAAAATATAGAGAAAATAGAGAAAAAATAGAGAAAGACAATTAAACTGATAGGTATCATACAAAGCTTTCCGCATTGGAAGAGTCAGTATTGTAAAGAAAGGTAGAAAGAGTGGATACAGAGACAACACTTCATGTTAACATAAATTGCTTGTGAGTATTTCACTGCCATGAGACTTCCTGAAGGTAAGACCTGGTTCAGAGGTTCATGAAAACTGTGCTGTTGTGCAATGTTAATATCACCCGTCTCCTTGCATTTGGACACCAAGTAACGCTATGTAGGACTGAGCGTCCTAGAATGAATCCTCATATTTTCAAATGAGTTTTAATTCCACCTCACTGTATTGCCAACTCTTGATTCAGTGAGGAAGATTCTAGTCTTGGCAGCAGCCTCATCTCTGATTTCAACATTGCCCCAGTGGTGGTGATGTTCACTCTTCTCAGCAAATGTAACTGTAATCTGCTTAATAAAGGCAATCTAGAGAACCTTTATCTCTCAGTTGCTTCATAAAAAAGACCTCCCAAAAGGCAGGATGAATTATTCTCACACTACCACAGTGAGATTTAATGACATTTTTAATAAATAATAGTATCCTGTTTACACATGATACAGTTTTACAACTTACAGTTTTTCTAGTTTAGATTTCCAAAAATGTACTAAGTCAGCGATGAGAATCGAGATTTGTAATTATTCTATTACTATTTCTGAAACTATTTATGGTAGGAAAGGTTAGTGGCTGCTGCTGGCACCATGGAAGCCGAAAGTTAATGATTCTCTTGTCTTTTAGTAGAGTTAGACAGTGGCTCGTGTGTAAAAATATACCTCAGGGCTGTGCTTTAAATTCTTAGCTCATTTATCTCTCATCAGTTAGGTAAATGAGATGCGGAAGTGGTTCCTAGTTTCTAAATAACTTTTATACACTACTGAAAGCCTTAAAGAGTCCTAAAATGCTTTCCCTTGTTAATGAAATTTCCCTCATATAATCCATTCCTTAGTCTGAGAGACTTATTTTTTTCAAAGCCTGCAGGCAGGCTGCTGTTTTTGCATTCAGTAAGCCAATGTTTAGAAGTTCTGTTTTACTTATAAATTTACTTGTATATTTACTTGCTTGGTTTGGAATGATTTGAAAATAGATGTACTTGTTTGGTTTGGAATGATTTGAAAATAGATGTACTGTAGTTATGGAAAATCTTACCACTCAGGGCAACTGAGTGAAAAGTATATTGAAACTATACTATCTCTGCAATGCTTTGATCTGAAATTAATCGAAAAGAAAAAATAAATATTACACACCTAGATATACTTTTTGTCCAAAAAGATAAGAATATATGCTTTTTATTGGTCAGCATAAAGTTTCGAAATATGCAATGAAGAAGATGTTTCCAAAAGTTACCACAAAATATAATGCCTAATGAGTTCTTACAGCAGGACGATTCCAGCTGCCCTTGGCATTTCTCCCTCACAAATCATTGTCAACACTGTGACAGTCAAAAGCAAGAAATAAATATCATTGATTTGAATGTCTCTATATTCTATAATCCACACTATAACCTTTAGTGCCCTTCCTTTCTGTGTTGGATAAAGAGTTAATTCACAGAAAAACACATGATAAATTATTTTGTTCTTTGTTCTCAACCTTTCATTTTTCTTATTCCACTGGAAAAAAACTTCATATGGTGGAGAATTGTTTTCTATTCCTCACTTAGACAAATTCTAGGGATTACAGAAAAACAGTAAAATTAGTTTTGGATACATTAATGACTGACTATAAGTGGATGAGCTATACTTGCAGAACAAAATTAGATGCAATGCCAAATTTTGGACGTCAATGAATGAAAAAAGAAAATGTGGTATATATAAATAATGGAATAGTACTCAGCCATAAAAAGAATAAAATTATGGCATTTGCAGGTAAATGGATGCAGTTGGAGAATACCATGCTAAGTGAGATAAGCCAATCCTAAAACAACCAAAGGATGAATTATCTCTCTGATAAGTGGATGATGATAACCGGGAGTGGGAGGGATGCAAGAATGGAGGAAGGTTGGACTGCATAGAGGAAAAAGAGGGGTGGGAGGAGAGAGGAGAAGGAAAAATAACAGAATGAGACAAACATCATTTTGTCTCTGTGTACATGTATGATTACACAAATGGTGCAACTCTACTTCATGTCCACCAGAGAAACCACAGTTGTACCCCATTTGTGTATAATGAGTCAAAATAAATAAATTAATTAATTAAAAGCTGTATGGTGGTCATGCACACAAATATTTGTGTCACTTGGGCCAGAGAATGCAGAGATACTTGGTCGAGCACATTATTCCCATTGTGTCTGTGAAGTGTTTCTTGATGAGATGACCATTTGATTGAATAGATGGAAGAATGCAGATGGCCTTCCTCAGGGCGGCAGGGCCTCATGCAGTTCCTTGAACACCTGAAAAGGAATAATGTCTCTCTGTGCCTGTCTTCAGGCTGGGTCATTGGTCTCCTGCCTTCTTACTTAGACTCAGACTGTTCACTACGTGGGCTTTCTTAGTCTCAGACCTTCAGACTCAGACTAGAACTACACTAGCTCCCGTGGGTCTCCAAATTGCTGACTGCAAATCTTTATACTTTTCAATCCCTGTAACTGAGCCAATTCCTTATGATAAATCCTTGTAAGTAATTCTGTATAATTATTTTATCCTGTGTACTAGTGTGTATACAGAGCAGATAATGATTTGTATAGCCATTGATGCTGAATGTATTGCTTCCCAGAGCATATTAAGAGACATCTAGTACTGAACTCTTTATTTTCTCATCACAATACTTTATTATTTAACTAAGAACCACATTAACTAATTGAAAATTACCTTAAGATTTTATATGCCATTTAGTATATTTGAATGTTATTAGTTTAAGATTGTATTGGACTTAAACCTAGGATAAATTCTAATTTGATCTTTGCTATGGGTCCTTTAAGAATATGTAATGTCACTGATACAGTTAAAAGTAAAATTTCCTAATAATCTCTGCTCAAAGAGTTTTGGCCCTTCCATCCTTGAATTAGTTATAATTTGATTTAGAACTCTTCATCAGTCTCTTATCTTTCATTTACTCCATCCATTTCATCACAGAACATAGCCATAATAAATGAATTTTATCAAGTCTTTCCTCTGACTCTTAATCCATGTGGACCACATTGTTGAATTCCATGTAGCAGGGTACTCTGGAAGTGCTTGTGTTGGTTATTAGGTTCCTACCTCAGTCATCTTGTTGCCTCTATGGATTCTGAAATTATGGCCCATAATTAATCATTTCCGTTACAGTAGTTCTGGCTGAGTCACCTGGCTTTTCTCATGTCCTTGGCTAAACAACCTTCTCAGGAAATGAGTGCCTCAAACTTGAACTGAAGCCCAAAACCCAGAGTTAATGTGAGTGTGATGAACAGACACACATCAATAGAATTTGAAGTGAGAAACTAATGGCAGACAGGAAATTACGGACTCTTGAACCAAGAGAGACCTTAAAAGTGACAAAACCAATCAAACATGGCACAGGATAAAAAGCAAATGCTGGCTTAGATAAAGACGATAAAGGATGATGTTCATTGAGATTGATCAGGAAGTATCAGGGTTGCATATGAACTGACTGGTCATGAGAGTCTCTAGGACACTAGAGTTCCTACCTATGGACAGTGGCAAAAGGGTAAGGTCTGGCCTGGAAAAGTATTCCGTTAAACACTGACCCTTCTAATATACACATCAAAACATGACTGGGAATTGATTCAAACTTTCTGGATGTTCCATTTTTCCAAAGCAGGAACAAATAAAACGGTGATCATAATTAAATGTATGGGATGAACTATCAAAATTATACAAGTGCCTACTATAATTTTTGTAATTGTCCTTAGTAAAACATAAAATAAATATATAAGAATTATGTTCATTGAAACATCCGGCTTCTTTGCCAATTTATTTTCATTAGAAAAAATAATGAATAGTATATGATAAATATAGAAGATAATTAACTTAGGCACAGAAGCATATTAATTGTTTTATCTAAAATGACTACTTGTTAATTTAGTGAAATTTGAAATTGTGTTCAGTCCTATTAAGATATATTAGGTATTATATCTTAATTTAAAGTTATTAACACAGTTCAATATGTTTTAAAAAATCAGAAGAATATTTTTAAAAAGGCAGATGACAAAATTATTAGTCACAGTTATTGTAGTTTGGGAATTTTGAGTAGGAAAACACCAATGTGAAATAGTTAAGTTTATTTCAGTGTTTTAAAATCTTGCAAACTTCATTATGGGGCTATTAAAAAGCAGTTGTTTGTTCATACTTCTTTGACCATATCACCTTAGGTCTTCCAAAGGTGTTATCCTGCCAAGAAACAAATTAAGCATTTATTTGAGGGTCACTAAGGCATCATAATGGGAGTAATCACTCACTATAGGTTCTTGTCGTTAGTTCATTTATTATCCTTTCTGTCTCTTACAAGCTTTATACAATCATGGATTTTTAATAAGTCTTGCACTATGTGGTGATCTCAGATTGGGTACTGCTCTTAGAATCTTTCTGACTCTGACAGCTTGTTATTTACAAAGCACTGTGTTCGCTTTCCTACAAAATGGTAAAAATTGTTTTAAAAGATGCTATTAAATTGGTAATTTAATGCAGACTATAAGTTATTAATCACACTGACTTTGTCTTTTCTGTGATTCAATTTCTTTCCTTGCCTTCATGGTTTTCTACTTTCCCATGCCAGGTGTATTACAGAGTTCTACAGCTAAACCACAGTGAAGTCACAACATGGTGTTATCAACAGGCCCTCGCTGCAGAGCTTCTCCAGGTGCCTCCTATAGTTTGCCCAGGCAGATACTGTGTAAAATGGAAATTTCCATCTCTATTCCTCATGACCAAAGGCCGTGTTACATTCTGTTAGAAACATGTTTGGGGATGCTTATGGGACAGTCACTACACACTGACCTAAAATAGAAACTACAAAATATGTCCTGAATGCACCATTATATCTCTTTTTTTACTTTTCTGAAAGGGATCTCATTGACTTTGCTTTCGTATACAAGGCTGTTAGTATGCAACTAATTTTTATACGAGAATGATCTCCTTACAAGATAGTCAAGCATCTTTTCATACAGCTCTAAACAAATGAGGTAAAGCTGCAGTTTACACTCGCATTTTCTAAGGCATTAGCAATATTGTGTGATAAACAGTGTCATTCTATATAAATATTGTAATGCATAAAAATGATGTTTTAATGACTTCCTCTAAATTTCTTCGAATATGGAACTAGCTATAATGTAAAAGGAAGCCAAGCATGGATAGAATAATGGATTTATCATTAAAATTCTGTGTCTTACAGTACAAGGAAACTCTGATGCTGTGTTTTTATTTCAGGACATCATACTCTGGAATCCTGGTAGCATGAAGTTATGAATTATGCCTAATGCTTTGCTTAGAAAGTCTGCTTCTCATTTTCCACTAGAAAACTAAATATATACCTGTATCACAAGTTACATTGAAACAGTGTTTGTATAGCAATCCTAAATGCTGTCCATCAGTCATATCTAGGCCTCTTTCCCTGCTATTGAGAGCCCATATGGGCTGCTTTGGACAGTGGTGTGTGAGCAGAAGTGACTCATGTCATTTATGGGCTGAGACTTTGGAACAAGCATGTGAACCGCTACATTTTATCTCTGCTCTGCCATAGTAAACAGCAATATTCTAGGAAATGGCTTCACTGTCAGTCTAGGTCTGAAAATAAGAATGACTCAGAGCAGAGTTCCTAGCTGTCCTGCAAAGTGCATATAATGCGAATTAAAAATTAACTTTCAGTGTTCACATCAATAAGTAGATTAAAGTAGTTCATTCTGTACCTTAACCTAGTATCCTGACTGATAGATAAATGAGTATTTCTGTAAGGAGCAATACTTAAATATGTGACATTTCTTTAAGGTCCAACTGACAGGTAGTGAATAAATGACAATTTATTTTGGAAAACATACAATATATGTTATGTGGAGGTGAAAAGTTGGAAAGTTGTTGCTATGATAACTGGAAAGGCTGGTCAGTAGCTAATGGGCTTGCACCATCAGGCAAGAGGTAGGGACTTGCTGTGTGAGGAGCATGTATTGGGTGCTGTTGGCTATATTTGACAATGTTTTCAAAGCAAGAGAGGAGATTAGAAAATAATTTACCAATTTTCAGGCAGAAATGAAAAAGATAGAGAAAATCCAAGTGGCTAGTGGCTCTGGCCTTAAAGTTACCCTCATTTTCTCATGAAGGCCAGGACAGAAGTTAAGCAGTTTTACCAGCATTTTTCCTACCCTTAACTCAATTGCATTCCTATACACCAATGATGAATCAGCTGAAAGAGATATTAGGAAAACTAACCCATTCACAATCGCCTCAAAAAAAAAATATTCGGAATCATTCTAACAAAAGAGGTGAAAGACCTCTACAATGAAAACTACAGAACACTAGAGAAAGAAATTGAAGAAGACCTCAAGAAATAGAAAGATCTCCCATGTTCTTGGATAGGCAGAATTAATATTATAAAAAATGGCCATACTACCAAAAGTGCTCTACAGATTTAATGCAATTCTTATTAAAATGACAGTGAAGGGAGGATCCAAGATGGCGGACTAGAGGATGACTGCATCTCCTGTTGCTCCAGAACCCAGGATTCAAGAAGGGGAGGCATTGAGAAACTCGGACTAACATAGAGCCGCAGGGTGAGTCTCTCCCACCCGGTGAAGCTTGGCCCCAGTGGCAAGCCCGAGCAGGGGCAGCATCTCAGAGCAGGGCAGGGCAGCTAGAGTCTTCCCATAGCAGCCGTGCTCCCTCCAGCGGCAGGCTCATTCCTCAGCCAACTTCTTGGAGCAGGCCGCCCAGTGAGAGCCTTTCCACACAGAGCCAGATCCAAGCCTCGGACCCAGCAGTGAGCCCCGGTCCACACGTGGTTTCTGGGACCAGGGCAGGGCAGCCAGAGAATTCCCCAAGCAGCCCTGCTCCCTACGGCAACAGGCACAATCTACAGCCAGCTCCTTGGAGCAGACCCGCCCAGTAAGAGTTTTTCGGCAGAGCCAGCCCCCAGCCCTAGAACCAGTAGTGGGCTAGGGGCAGCTTTCTTTGGAAGCACTGCATTATCAAGTTCCTCCAACTTCAGGCTACTGAAGGCTGGGAGGTGATATACTAGAAATCTACAGGGAATCTATAAGCCAAAGAGGAAATCTGCAATATATCAGAGTCCCACTGATACCTGACCAATATGAGAAAACAAGGGAAGAAAATGTCCCAAACAAACCTAAATACTATATCAATAGAACCCAATGACAGCACAGCAGAAGAAATGTCAGAAAGGGAGTTCAGAATGTAGATAATTAAAACAATCAGGGAAGCAAATGAGGAGATGAAAGAGCAAATGCAGGCATTGAAGGAGGAGATGAAAGAGCAAATGCAGACATTAAATGTTCACACCAATCAACAGTTAAAAGAGCAAATATGGGAATCAAGAGATCATTTCAATAAAGAGAGATACTGAAAAAAAAAAAAAAAGAGAAATCCTTGAAATGAAGGAAACAATAAACCAAGTTAAAAACTAAGTAGAAAACATAACCAATAGAATAGAACACCTGGAAGACAGAACCTCAGACACTGAAGAAAAAATATTTAATCTTGAAAACAAAGTTGACTAAACAGAGAAGATGGTAAGAAATCATGAACAGAATCTATAAGAATTATGGGATATCATGAAAAGGCCAAATTTAAGAATTATTGGGATTGAGGAAGGCTTAGAGAAACAAACCAAAGGAATGAACAATCTATTCAAAGAAATAATATCAGAAAATTTCCCAGATCTGAAGAATGAAATGGAAAACCAGGTACAAGAGACTTATAGGACTCCAAATATACAAAATTACAACAGACCCACACCAAGGCACATTATTATGAGAATACCTAACATACAAATAGAGACAGAATTTTAAAGGCCAAGAGAGAAAAGAATCAAATTACATTCAGGGGGAAACCAATAAGAATATCAGCAGATTTTTCAATCCAGACCCTAAAAGCTAGAAGGGCCTGGAACAACATTTACCAAGCCCTGAAAGAAAATGGATGCCAACCAAGAATCTTATACCCAGCAAAACTTACTTTCAGATTTGACGACAAAATAAAATCCTTCCATGATGAACAAAAGCTAAAAGAATTTACAAAAAGAAAGCCAGCATTACAGAACATTCTCAGCAAAATATTACAGGAGGAAGAGAGAAAAACAATGATGCAAATCAGTAACAGGAGGAACTAGCCTAAAGGAATAGCCAAATAAAGGAGAAATCAAATCATGTCAAAAAACAAAAATGAGTCAAAGGACTGGGAATACAAATCATATCACAATAATAACCCTGAATGTTAATGGCCTGAACTCATCAATCAAAAGACACAGATTGGCAGATTGGATTAAAAAGAAAAATCCAACAATATGCTGCCTGCAAGAGACTCATCTCATAGAAAGAGATACCCACAGACTAAAGGTGAAAGGATGAGAAAAAACACACCATGCACACAGACACAACAAAAAAGGTGGAGTATCCATCCTCATTTCAGATAATGTGGACTTCAAGCCAAAACTAGTCAGAAGGGATAAAGAAGGACATTACATGCTGCTTAAGGGAAGCATAAATCAGCAAGACATAACAATCATAAATATCTATGCCCCGAACATTGGCTCATCCATGTACGTCAAACAAATAGTTCTCAATTCCAGAAATCAAATAGACCACAACACAATAATACTAGGCGATTTTAACACACCTCTCTCACCACTGGATAGATCTTTCAAACAAAAATTGAATAAAGAAACCATAGATCTCAATAACACAATCAACAATATAGACTTAACGGACATATATAGAATATACCATCCAACGAAGAACGAATATGCTTTCTTCTCAGCAGCTCAAGGATCCTTCTCCAAAATAGACCATATTTTATGCCACAAAGCTACTGTTAGCAAATACAAGAAGATAGAGATACTACCTTGTATTCTATCAGATCATAATGGATTGAAATTAGAAATAAATGACAGAATAAAAAACACAAACTTCCCCAATACCTGGAGATTAAATAATACGCTATTATATGATGAATGGATAACAGAAGACATCAGGAGGGAAATAAAAAAATTCCTAGAAGTAAATGAGAACTAAGACACATCATAACAAAATCTCTGGGACACTATGAAAGCAGTAGTTAGA
Organism: Sciurus carolinensis; assembly: GCF_902686445.1. NCBI lineage: Eukaryota > Metazoa > Chordata > Mammalia > Rodentia > Sciuridae > Sciurus > Sciurus carolinensis. The sequence goes on along the minus strand of NC_062220.1, from coordinate 28,258,044 downwards.
GGAAGATTTATTTCATGGAGCGCATTCAACAAAAGAAGAAAAAATCAACAAATAAATGACTTACACTACAGCTCAAAGCTATAGAAAAAGAAGAGCAGACCAACACCAAAAGTAGTAGAAGACAGGAAATAGTTAAAATCAGAGCTGAAATCAATGAAATTGAAAAATAAGAAACAATCGGAAAAATTAACAAAATAAATAGTTGGTTCTTTGAAAAAATAAACAAAATTGATAAACCCTTAGCCACACTAACAAAGAGAAAGAGAGAGAAACTGAAATTACTAAAATTCTGAATGAACAAGGAAATATCACAACAGACACGAGTGAAATACAAAACATAATTAGAAGCTATTTTGAAAATCTGTATTCCAACAAAACAGAAAACCTCGAAGACATCAACAAGTTTCTAGAGACATATGAATTACCTAAACTGAATGAGGAGGACATGCACAACTTAAATAAATCAATTTCAAGCAATGAAATAGAAGAGGTCATCAAAAGCCTACCATCCAAGCAAAGTCCGGGACCAGATGGGTTCTCAGCCAAGTTCTATAAAACCTTTAAAGAAGAGTTCATTCCAGTACTCTTCAAAGTACTCCATGAAATAGAAGAGGAGGGAACCCTCCCAAACTCATTCTATGAAGCCAATATCACCCAGATACCTAAACCAGACAGAGACACATCAAGGAAAGAAAATTTCAGACCAATATCCTTAATGAACATTGACACAAAAATTCTCAACAAAATCTTAGCAAATCGCATCCAAAAATATATTGAAAAGATAGTGCACCACGATCAAGTGGGTTTTATCCCAGGGATGCAAGGTTGGTTCAACATCCAGAAATCAATAAATGTCATTCATCATATCAACAAACTTAAAGATAAGAACCACATGATTATTTCGATAGATGCAGAAAAAGCATTTGATAAAATACAGCATCCCTTCATGCTCAAAACACTAGAAAAAATTGGGGTAGTGGGAACATTCCTTAACAATGTAAAGGCCATCTACGCTAAGCCTACGGCCAATATCATTCTAAATGGTGAAAAACTGAAAGCATTCTGCCTAAAACTGGAACAAAGAAGGGATGCCCTCTTTCACCACTTCTATTCAACATTGTCCTTGAAATTCTAGCCAGAGCAATTAGACAAACCAAAGAAATTAAAGGGATACGAATTGGAAAAGAAGAACTCAAACTATTCCTGTTCGCTGATGACATGATTATATATTTAGAGGTACCCGGAAATTCCACCAGAAAACTTTTAGAACTCATAAGTGATTTCAGTAAAGTAGCAGGTTACAAGTTCAATTCTCATAAATTCAATGCATTTTTATACATAAGTGATGAATCTTCAGAAAGAGAAGTTAGGAAGACTACCCCATTCACAATAGCCTCGAAAAAAATAAAATACTTGGGAATCAATCTCACAAAAGAGATGAAAGACCTCTACAATGAGAACTACTGAACACTAAAGAAGGAAATTAAAGAAAACCTTAGAAGATGGAAAGATCTCCCATGTTCTTGGATAGGCAGAATTAATATTATCAAAATGGCCATACTACCTAAAGTGCTATACAGATTCAATGCAATTCCAATTAAAATCCCAATGACGTACCTTACAGAAATAGAGCAAGCAATTGTGAAATTCATCTGGAAGAATAAGAAACCCAGAATAGCTAAAGCAATCCTTAGCAGAAAGAGTGAAGCAGGGGGTATTGCAATACCAGATCTTCAACTCTATTACAAAGCAATAGTAAGAATAATGGCATGGTATTGGTACCAAAATAGACTGGTAGATCAATGGTACAGAATAGAAGACATGGACACAAACCTAAATAAATACAATTTTCTCATACTAGACAAAGGAGTCAAAAATATGCAATGGAGAAAAGATAGCCTGTTCAACAAATGGTACTGGGAAAACTGGAAAACCATATGCAACAGAATGAAATAAAACTCCTATCTCTCACCCTGCACAAAACTCAACTCAAAATGGATCAAGGACCTCGGAATCAGACCAGAGACCCTGCATCTTATAGAAGAAAAAGTAGGTCCAAATCTTCAACATGTCGGCTTAGACTTCCTCAACAGGACTCTCGTAGCACAAGAAATAAAAGCAAGAATCAACAACTTGGATAGATTCAAACTAAAAAGCTTTCTCTCAGCAAAGGAAACTATCAGCATTGTGAAGAGAGAACCTACAGAGTGGGAGAAAATCTTTGCCACTCATACTTCAGATAGAGCACTAATCTCCAGAATATATAAAGAACTCAATAAACTCTACACCAAGAATACAAAGAACCCAATGAATAAATGGGCTAAGGATATGAACAGACACTTCACAAAGAAGATCTACAAGCAATCAACAGATATATGAAAAAATGTTCAACATCTTTAGTAATAAGAGAAATGCAAATCAAAACCACCCTAAGATTCCATCTCACCCCAATTAGAATGGCGATTATCAAGAATACTAGCAACAATAGTTGTTGGAGAGGATGTGGGGTAAAAGGTACACTCATACATTGCTGGTGGGGCTGCAAATTAGTGCAGCCACTCTGGAAAGCAGTGTGGAGATTCCTTAGAAACCTTGGTGTGGAACCACCATTTGACCCAGCTATCCCACTCCTTGGCCTATACCCAAAGGACTTAAAATCTGCATACTACAGAGATACAGCCACATCAATGTTCATAGCTGCTCAATTCACAATAGCCAGATTGTGGAACCAACCTAGATGTCCTTTAATTGATGAACAGATAAAGAAATTGTGGCACATATATATACAATGGAATATTACTTTGCCATAAAGAATGATAAAATTATGGCATTTGCAGGCAAAAAATGAAACTGGAGAATATCATGCTAAGTGAGATAAGCCAATCTCAAGAAACCAAAGGACAAATGATCTCGCTGATAAGCAGATGATGACATATAATGGGGAGTGGGAGGGGTTAGCGTTAGGGTTAGGGTTAGTTTTAGGGTTAGGGTTAAGGAGGGTGGCAAGAATGGAGGAAGGAAGGACTGTATAGAGGGAAAAGAGGGGTGGGAGGGGTGGGGGGGGAGGAAAAAATAACAGAATGAATCAAACATTATCCTATGTAAATTCATGATTATACAAATGGTATGCCTTTACGCCATGTACAAACAGAGAAACAACATGTATCCCATTTGTTTACAATAAAAAAAAGAAAAAAAATGACATTGATGTTCTCCATAGAAATAGAAAAATATGTCATGAAATTCATTTGGAAAAAATAGGTCTCTTTTCATTATTTCCTCTTCTTTTTCTTCTTCTTCTTTTTCTTCTTTTTCTTCTTCTTCTTACTCTCCTCCTCCTCCTCCTCCTCCTCCTTCCCCTTTTTCTTCTTCTATTCCTTTCAGCCAAAATTGACTGTGTCTCTGATGGTATTAAATTCTAAAGAAGACTGTGGGTCTCCTGCACACATCATGGACATTGACTAAAATAGACAAGTGTTTTACAGTATTCCTTGATATTCCATTTTTTTTCTGGCCTCTGCTGCGATGGCTGAGGAGTTCCATGAGTCATGCATTAATCTCTTCAGAGAACACTGTGTGATTGAATATTTCTAACTTTCAATTCTTCTAAGTCATTAACAAAGCAATGTTTAGACACGCATTTGGTTTTCTCTACAGAGTAGCTTTCCTGACAGTAAGTCTCCTAATGTTAACTAATGTTAACATCTTTTCCAATTTAAATAGAACTAGGAATTTCCCAAATCACCAGGTGCAGGTTTTTTTTTTTTTTTTAACAGTACTTTTCTCAAGTTATCTCTTTTCACTCACATTTTCTATTGACAGAAAGAGGAAGCCAGGTTGCACCTTCAATGCTTGCCTTGTAAAACTAAACAGCTAAGAGTCCAAGTTTACCATTAAGTTTTATTTTCCAAATAACAAAGGGTTACAATTTGTGAAGTTTTCTGCCTCTCTATAACAAGAAACCCCTTTTCTCCAGTTACTAGTAGCATCTACATAATTTCAACTGAGCCCTTACAGCAATGTTTTATATCTCCCTATTTCTACCAACATGACCACTTATGTTTTCTCTAAGGTGGTACGTGTTTTCTTCATCATGCTCCTCACTTCCTTCTGAGTCCTCATAAGTACAAGACATAGCACATACACAAACATACAAGTGCATGCATATATAAACGCATGTGTATATATACATGTAATTCTACCAACAGTCTTTTCACCCTTACATCAGCCTGTCCTAAAAATTCTTTCATCCTTTACCCATTGTTCAATTCTAAAAGCACATCTATCTTTCAGGTATTTGTTGTAGTATCAGTCCTCTTTTGGAACCAAAATTGTTTTTCAGTTTTTATTACTACAATAACAACTTCCCATGTGATAGAATGGTGGGGCCTAAAGTCGAGAAGAACTAAGTCTCAATCATAATACATTCCATCACCTAGGGTAGGGGACCTTGCAGTATATGCGAATGGGCTTTCAGAATTTGTATGAATTGGTAACTGCTACTTCTTCCATATTCTACTATTAAATGCAATATTTATCATGAGTTCCCTTTTGACACTTTGACATTTGATATTAAATGCATGGAGAGTATATAAATGGGATTTTAGTTTTCTTAGTGTCCAAACCAAATAAAAAGAAAACTAGTTACCACGCTCAGATCCTAGACTTCAAGCTGGTGCAGAGACTAGGTGGGGCTTTTGGTTTGTCCTTGTGTTTGTAAACGTACAAAGGTGCATAAATGGTGCATTTGATGACCTAAAGGGCATATTTTTAAAGTCCTCAAAATCCAAAACCATTTTTGATTCTTCCCCTTGGCACATTGGTCTTTCTGCTTCTTTCTACTTTGAATTTGAGAAAGGCTATATTGCTTGATTTGATCAAAAACGGTGAGTGCCAATGACATGAGTAGCAGGATTTAATGGTCTCACGAATGACTTCAGATCTGCATTTATATAATCATTCAGGATCTGAATGGGACACTCAAGTACTCAAAGACATTTTGCTCCATTTTGTGAGAAAAATGTTTAGTTACCTAAAAACCGAAGGTATTTAATGTCTATAGGGAAGCTTCCATAATTCCATATAAGAAATGGATATAGATCTATTTTTCCCATGATAATTGAGGATTAAATCATGAAGAGTTCAAAGTCTTAGAAAAGTTGTATCACATACAAATAGTTCTTATATTATAGATCTTATACATGAGTTATACTCAAAAAGGTCTCTGTAAGCTATATATTGGGAAATCAAGTTCTGGGTTGCCAGAGAAATAAGTGCGGTAGCCTTTGAGCAAAGCAAAACTTTCTCAAAGTTTTCCTCCAGACCATTCATGTTCCCAAGATTATTAACATATATTACAAAGAAAAATACAATTTAATGGGTGAAATTTCATTGATTAATGATGAGATCGCCATACCTAAATTTAACTCCTAGATCTGCCAATTACTTATTATATGACTTGAACAAAATTTTTTATTTATTTAAGCCTCATTATTCATCTTGAAAGCAGGAGGGAGATGAAAAGGTCTATGCACAGGTTTTAATCTGTCAGGTATATATGAGACTTCTTTTTAAAAAAATATTTGATACTTTTTATAAAGTGCTTTGCACTAATAGTTTTCAAAAAATGCTAGATGAAATTATTGGTATTGGCAGGGCTGAATTTATTCTTCTGGGACTACCTGAATTTTTAAGTGTTCTAGACCCATTTGCAGTAGTATAATCAGTTCTTTACTGATGGTAAAATTGCCTAATTTATCAATAAGCTTCATAATGATTGTCCCTCCTTCTATAATGGTACAACTTTACAGATACTAGAACAGATAACAGGAACTGTTTCAAATTTTCCAGACTAGTTTATTTGAGTCAGTCATCACTTATTATTTAGTCCATGTATATCAATTCTAAAATGCTAATTTTGACAAAATTGGGTATTACATTGCTTTTTGCTTATTAAACTGTGTGCAGGGAATTCAGGCACAAGCCTATCAACTAAAAAATAGCTCACCAATCATAATTTTTTGTTAAATAATTATTGCGATCCAGTGTAAAAGAACTAAGTGGTCTGTTATCTTTAACCATTAATAGATTTTTGCTCAAACTCTGATATGCCAATTATTTGGTATTATTCTACTCTTGCTGTTCAGTTGAAACTTTTATCACAACAACATTTTGGAATGGGATAATAAGAATTAAATTAGAACTGTTAAAACACTTTTATTTATTTTCTACTACATATCTGGCAATGCAATTGACTCCTATCAGTATAACTTCTAAATACATGAAATCATTCATGTTATTTTATACAGATGCTAAGAAAAGACCTGGAGTATTAGCTGAAGTACTTAACATTGCACAATTCTATGTGTGATGTTCTGGACAAGAAAGAAAGAAGGAGATAAAGAAAGAAAGAAAGAAGGAGAGAAAGAAAGAAAAGAAAGAAAGAAAGAAAGAAAGAAAGAAAGAAAGAAAGAAAGAAAGAAAGAAGTATAAAGAAGAAAGACAGGAAGGGAGAAAGTAGGAAGGGAAAGAAGGAAAGAAGGAAGGGAGGGAGGAAGGAACCAATACCTTAATTAATTTAAAATTGCAGGTATCACAAAACAAATGAAAATTTCTTTTTATAAACCTTGGACACAGTGAGTGAAAACTTTACTTATTCTTTCATACACTATATTATGCAGTGGTGCCTACTTGTGTCTCCCCTCCCTGTCCTGTCTGTTCCATGACTCTAGTTTCAAGCACTCTGCGCTCAGGGTAGTGGGGAAGGGAGAGTAAACAGAACTGCAGTGAAGGGGCTAATGCTGTCAGTCTCCTTTTAATAAAGGGTCTACAGAAGTGCTGAACAGAGCTTTAATGGCATTCCTGGCAATAACCACCCCGGTTCCCCATGTATTTTGAATCAGATTTAATTTGAATTAAATAGAAATAAAAACTCTTTACCATTGCACCCTAATGACTGTAATTTTCTCTCAAGCTGTTACTTACAGACACAGTATGCTGCACCTTGGAAAGAACATTCCTACCCTTTTTTATTGAAAATTTCAAGGCTAATGCCTCAAAAGCTAACTTTTTTTTTTAAAGAATGAAGTTTGACACAGAAAATTAATATGAAATGTAAATCCTTCTGAATTCTCCAAAAGAAGAGAAATTCTCAATTTTAGGTGATTTCCTTCTGTTGCAATTATTCTAGCTAATCTAAGGATCCCACCCTGTCTTTTTTCAGAGCTGTAATACTCTTGTCGGCATCTCTGTGTGGAGCATTTAACTTACCACACAGCCATAACCCCGATTGCCAGAACCAAAATGTCTCCATTATGACTTTAAGTAGCTCAGCTATCTGGTACCAGATGGTATGCAAATTGGTCCCTTTCCACAGATCCAGATGTATTGCACCCAGAGTTTGTTAGAGTGTCTACATCAAGTATTATAATTTGGTAGAATAACTCTTTGGCCTACCTGCCAGTGGATCTGCAGAACATAGACTCATTCCCAGAGGACAGCTTTAAAACATGCCCTTTTCTATTCATCAGAATGACAAAGAACCAAAATTCAAAATTGGGGATGAACAAAAAAATTTTTTAAATATAGGTGATGAATGGAACACATGCTTGATGGAAGGAGAAATTTGCTAAGCAACTAGAATGAATGCTAGAACGAAATGTCACTGAATGAAAGCTCTAATTTCACCTGCCCTCCTTCCCTCATTGCAAACCCTGCCAAGGAGAATATCAAACTGTGCATAGCACATGGAGCAGGAACTGTTTGCATCCGGGTATCATTTCTTTGATATGTAAAAGAGGGCAGGAATGGATGGAAGAAACATATGTTAATAAAAGTTATTTGAATTAGATAAGAGTGTTAATGACTAGCTGAATTCACACCTGATGTTCTGTTATCCCTTTGTTAGTATCTGACAATTACATCCTGATTTAAGGATTTTTTTGTTCCAATTCTATATTATGGCATGTTGGATTATTTTTCTGTTTCCTGTGGCTTAACTGTGTATTCAATTAAATCAAATGTTTAAAGAGTAAAAGAAAATTTTAGCTTAAGACAAATATGTATGAGTAGATAAATCTGTTTCAAAATAAAAATACTTGTACTCCACTCAATAGAAAGATTTTAAAAGTGCTCACAATTTAAAATTGTCCATATCATGATCTTTTTTATGAGAAAAAAATAAATAAGATCTGAGTGGTTTATGTATCAAGCATAATCTTGGAATTTAAATATGATTCCATGAAGCTTAACATAATTTTATTTTTTTCTCCATTGCTGTAGATGTACTAGATTTCAGTTATTAGCATGGACATATAAAAATACATATATTTTCCCAGAATTATATAATTCATCAGCTTACCAAATTATTAAAATACCAACAAAATATTTCAAGAAAGCATTCTATAGAACACTCAGCAACCATAAACCAATCTAAATCAACAGGTTGGTTTATAGATATACTTTTATCTAGCATGCTCATTTGAATTTGAGACCAAACATTTAGTGTTTCTGACAGAACAAAAACTGTTGTTGCACGTGTAGAATGGAAACATAAAGCTTTTATGAAGAACATATCCTGGAAAAACCAACTCAATAAAATGACATTATATTTTAAATTTTATAAGAAAAGAATTCTTTTATCTCTGGCATTAAACTACTGTGCTATAGTATATTCATGACAAAAATTACCTACAAGTACAGTGCAGTTTTTAACAACAAAAGTGATTTAATAAAATAAGTGTTGGCTTAACAAGAGGTTAAAAATTAAAGTATTTGCCTAAGCTCATTCTAGTAGTGGATGAGGTAGAAAAACTGGGATTCAAGTTCAATTGCAACTAATTGAAAGGCAAATTATCTGAGTAAGGTAGTAGGAAACTCTTACAGCTTTAATTTACATTCTGAAAATTGCATAAAATAATTGCCTGGAGGGATTGATATGTACCAGGACAATGTGTGACCCATGGTAAATACTTAGTGGTTTTTAACTACAATGATGTCAATAAAGTTTAGTATCACAGATATCTGATAACACTATGTGAATAACCAATTTTCATGTTCATTTTACTTGACTACACATCCTTAAAATTTAAAATGTCAACTCTTTAATGATTTCATAAAATCTTCAGTAATTTTTCTTCTTCAGTTGTAACTTTTTTGTTTTCTCTGCCTCATTGCCACTTGTAATTCCTTGGCTTGTGGGCTTCCTGTGAAAGTAGATAAATTGCCTTTCTTATTAGGACTTAAGGCTCTCTGGGTGCAAATACTTGTAAATTTACATTGTGTTTTCACTGTCTTTGTGTTCATACTTTCACAATTAAATGTCCTAATTTTTTAGTACAATTATATGACCTCTTTATTGATCCCTGATGAAAATTGGTTTTTACAAAGCCCAGACTCCAACTCTCATCAAGTCATTATAAAACTAATAATTTATGCTTACAAATTTATGAATTTAGAAGAGAAAGTTCTTTCTATTTTAAAGCATACAAATTGATCCATTGTCAGGCAGTGCATCAATTTCATGGGGAAGACATTATTCAACATGCCTGATATCATGCCAAGAGACATTTTTAACATAAAAGAGTTTATTACATGATGCTTGCTTTCAAGAAGTTAAGATGGCAGAAGTGAACTAGGTAGCAAGTCCTGATCTCCTTACAGCTCAGAAAGGAGGCAGGGGAAGGAAAACCAGAATTGAGAGATGCATGACAAAATTAAAGCTCTAGACTCCATACTATGAAGTCTGAGAACTAGGGAGAATGGAAGATAGGGTAACAGTGTAGAAATCAAACTCAGAGTCCCCTAATCCAGAACCTGATCCTGGGGATGAGAAATGGGGAGGGCTAACAGGGGAAGCAGAAAAATCTCTAAATTCACCCGCATAAAAACATTTGGAAAGAGAGACAAAATTTAAAGCATGAAGTTAATAGCAGGGTCCTTAAAACAGCAAAGAGCTTAAAACCAAATCATGAAAAAAAAAAAAAAAAAAAAAACCCTGGGTCCGCAGCCTTCTTGTGAAGCCCTCTGTTGACCGGTCACTCCTTTAAATCACCACAGTGGCAGCCCACGCCCAGACAGCTGCAAATTAAACCAGAGGGAAGTCCCCTGCAGTGGGACCTCTTAAGAATTTGTCCAGAAAGAACTTTTAGAAGGACCACTACCAGTCAAAAATTGCTAAAACCCCTCTCCCTTCTCACTGAAAACAAGGGTAACAGGCTAGGGGAGACCTGAGCCAGAAACTGCAAAGAACCCTTCTCAGCCTTGATGACCCAACTAAGGGCTGGAAGCTCCTTGTGGCGTTGGCGCACTCAACTCAGAGACAGCAACGAAGCCGCTTTGGCCCTGAACAGAGGAAAGTGGGTTCATCAGACTTCAACCACTGATGCTGGGGGAGGCACCATGGGAAGCCTAGGGATGGTCACCAGGATCACAGGCCCATACCAGAGGGAAGCTGCCTGAATATCCAGTGACATGATGGAAACCTGGCAGAAAATTACCAGAGCCTATACAGCAGGAAGGACTGATTCCAACCTTTACTGTCACAGCTGGATCCATGATCACAACCAGAAAGTAACAGGGCATTGTTTGGATACTTGCAGGACCCTGCATCAGACTTAGTAAACAGAGGAAATCAAGGTTCGTCATTCACAACCTGGGGCAGTGGAAACCAGAGTTCAGGTGAATGGCCTGAGACCCTTCACGGTAACACTTCAGAGAGCGGCATTGGCTGGGGCAATACTTCTGCACTAAAGGTCACCCACAGAAAACTCGCAACCAGAATTCCTGTGTTCACAGGCAGCCACCAGGATCTTCACTACTATGAAAAGGATTCTGTAGAGAGAAGCAGGTACACAGTGACACACAGAAATCACAGGACATTCCAGAGTCTGCATCCTGAGTTACCTCCAACCACCAACACTGCATCCTCTGAGCAGTCAACTGCAGGCTCCTGAGCTGACAAACCAGAAGCTGCTGGTAGGAGGTTCTCAGCATCAAGGGAATTGGTTTCCGTGTCCCTAACTCTGGAGAGATCCACAGTCAAAGACTAAATGGCCAAACCCCAATGAAATCCAAACCAAGATTCAACAAGAATTTTCTTCACCTTGACCTGGCTTACTATAAAAAATTCTAATGTCAACTTTGATCATATAAATGACTCTAACTGGAATAATTGTTACCCCAATAGCCAACATGGTACCTTCAGCCTATCTGAATATATTTCATCTAATGGCTTAAAGCAGAAATTGAATCAATCTTTCTATCTTTGCATTCCTAGCTTTAGTAAGTAATACTGCTTCTCTTACCCCCTACTCCTCCTCCTGACCATCCACTACTACCTTAAGTACCACCCACTCATCTGTTTCTCCTTCCATGTAAATTATTCTATCTTTTCTCTCTTTCTCCCCCACTCCTTTGTGCCCAATCTTTTTTCCTCCCCCATTTTATCCTGACTTAAGGTTATAGCAAGTTTACTGAATTTGACAAGTAGTTTTTGGACCTATTTCAGAATTTTATAATAGGTAGGTTTATACCTGAATTTGAGGACCCACAAAGAACAATTACAAAAGATTTTTGTTTCTTATAAGGTTGATTAGAATGAGACTTGGCTCTTAAATGATTGTAGTAAATAGGACTCAATGGCATTTCTTAAAGTGGTGCCAATACTGGAATTAACAGAAGTCATTCATAGACTTAAAATACCATTATCTGGATATTCACCTGCCCAGGGCTCTTAAGAAAAAGATGTTCTCAAAGTAGTCCTTCACTCAAAATAAGAAGTTAGAACTATACAATAGTTGGGTAGACATACATACAATATGAAAAAAAACAAGGGAACAAGGCATCCCAAACAACCCATAGTCCTTTGATGATGGACTTCATTGACACCACAGTTTAGGAAATGTCAGAGAAGAAATTTAGAAAGTTCATAGTTAAACGGTTCTATGAGCTAGAAGAAGATGTAGGGAGTGAAATCAGAGGGAAAATACAGGACATGTAAGTCTTCAATAAAGAGAGAGACATTCTGAGTAAAAGGAATGAAACAAATCCTCAAAATGAAAGAATCAAAAAATCAAAATTGTAATGAAATCATCACCAATAGATTAGACCACTTTGAAGAAAGATTTTTCAGATCTCAAAGCCAAAGTATACAATCTTGAAAATAAAGTTGACCGTAAATAAAATATGTTAAGAAACCATGAACATAATATTCAAGAAATCTGGGATAACATTAAAAGGCCATAAAATTCAATGGTCATAAAATTCAGAGGGTCTCTGTTACTTTGTACTAGTAGCTTATAATTATTATAGAATATCACTATTGTTTACTCTATGTTCTTATCTCCCTTCTGTATAATTTTTGTTGCATTAAAAATTGAGGCTTATGGAAGCAGAAGTGATAAAGAACTCTAACATTTTCTGTATCTCCTAAAATCATGCAATTATAATTCAGATCCTCAATAGCTTATATGCAGTAAAGATAGGTTCTGCACAGTTGTATTGGCATTTCCACAAATAAAAGTTTATGACTCTGTAATGTAGGTTGTTAAGAAAGTTCAACTAATTAATGTAGATCATGTGAGGAAAATCCATTTTGAACATGGTTACTTCTGGAAAACAAGATTTGCACTTTAAAACTTGTTTTTATTGCCCTAAAATGGCAAATACAAAACATTTCAAAGGAATGATCTTTGTTTTTTTCAGTTTGACTATTTCATTATTATTGTTGTTTTGGTTTGAGGGAAAAACTAAAGCATGGTGCCTTTGTAAAGCACAATGATAGGTCTTTCACTGCAAATCATTTTTATTTTAGTCAAATGTTCTAGATTTCCTCTCCAGAGACAATGATACTACATAAAATTTTACTGAAATCTTTAGACTGTATGCTTACAGGGAAAGAAAGGAATGGCAGAATGGTGAAAGATTAAAGGGAAGCACGGGCAAATAAAATAGGAAAAACATCTTATAAAGAACGTGGGTCATAAACTAAGAAATAAAATTTACTTAACTTCCTGTGCCAGAAATTCAAATGAATTTCTGTGAAATAAGTAAATATGCCTTATCTCCTGAAGCAATATTAATTACACATCGGAGGTGAATCATTCCTACCAGTGTGGTCAGAACTCAACCACCACTACATGGGCATCTGACATATCAGGTCTCCTCTCCCCACACCCAAGATAGTAGATTAGTCATACATACATGCAATCAGATTGAACATGATATCTATACCTACTTAAAATGCTTACTTCTTTAGTGGTTTTCATAATCTTTGCAAAATATGTTATTCAATTTTAAATGAACATTTCAAACCCTAAAAATACCTATGTATAAGATGTTTTAAACATTGGATGCAATGTATAATATTTGGTTTCAGAAATTAAAAAATTATACATTTATTTTTTGATGTTTTAATAGGAATTATTAAATCAGCATGCTTACTTTTATATATTCTACATGTTTACTTTTACATGTTATGCTTTTATGTTTTTCAGGATAAATTGATGTTAGAGACTTCTAGATTGACATTATATAAAACAATTAATCCAAAAATTATGAACATAATTTTTGAGAATGACCAGAGTTAAAAAAAAAAAAAAGCTATAAACCCAGGAATGTGTTCATCAAGGGAAGAATCTCCATCTATCATCCTTAGTGCTGGGTACTTTGTGAAAAGCCTAGTATTACAGAGATTTTTGTTTCTTTTTAGATTTTATACAAACTATATGGGGTGGGAAAGGTTGGGTCACAGAAAGCACATCTACTTTAGACCTTCAGTCATATGTTAGAATTCTGGTTTCTCCTTTCTTTCTTTCTTTCTTTCTTTCTTTCTTTCTTTCTTTCTTTCTTTCTTTCTTTCTTTTTCTTTTTTTTTTTTTGTTGTTGTTGATGGAATTTTAATTTTATTTACATGTGGTACTGAGAATCAAACCCAGTGCCTCATGTGTACTAGGCAAGAGCTCTACCACTAGCCAGAACCCCAGCCCTTCTCTTTTCTTCTGATATTTTCCCTAATTATACTGTCTTCTCTCTACTCAGTGACTGTGTCTACCCCTGCAATGAATCAGTATGAAGTGAAGCTAAGATCTGATCTCAACTGACTACTAAAGGTTATGTAATCTTTTCTGAGAATTTCCAGAAACACTTGAATAGGAACACCTAATTTAAAAGAAAGGAAAAGAGAGTGTCTGGACAGAAGGATGGAAGAAAAAAGGAATTAAAAAAACTGGAAAGCCAGGCCAACACTATACTTCTTGTGACAAGACACTGATGGAACACTTTACTTTTAAATCCTAAAAAAAATAATGGTATATCTTGTTGATAGTTGCAACAGTGTCTGAAGTCATATCATATCGCAAATGACTGCACTGTAGAAAATCTAAATATCCAAAGACCACAATGAATAATCTGTTTATTTTAATGGAACAAATTACATTTGAAATGTTAACACCTTGGAAAAATTACTCTTGTTGCAACTTTTCCATGTGCAACTTTTAAATGTTCTTGTGTATTAAGTATGAAGTTGGAATTATTATTACCCTGATTTTTACAAAAAGGAAATTATATCAAAATTAAATCACTTCCCAGAGTTCTTACTCAGGAATTTCTGAAGGCTATTATCAGGTGGTTTCAAATGGATAGTTTAACTCTAGAACTTTTGTTCTTTCCTATTATGATGTTTTGGAAATATTCTTTTTAGCTTCATAAACCTCATTTGGCAGCGTCAACTGGAATATCTCATTTTACCAGACATGCTCACATGAAAACTCGAAACTCTACACCTCAATGGCTTGACAACTCAGAATTAGATAAAACTGAAGTGTAATTACTTGTTTTTTTTCCTCTAAATTATACTCTAAAAGTCGATGTGTTGAAAAAAAACATTAGAGACCTCATTTCTGTGAATAGACTTGAACATAAAGTTGTGGAAGATACATAACACTCCTAAATTATTTAGCATTTAAGTTTGACTATCATCAATTTGGTTCCCAATAGACTATCCTGAATAGAAGATAAGAAATAATATTGAATATATAGATTCAAAAAATTTTCAACCGTGAAAGCTAATTTTTTACTTCATACCCAGAACATACTAAGAATCCAAAAACCTAAGAGAACATTTTCTCATGATTCTTTCTTTTTGTGATATACTTATTATTTCATATTATATTTATTAATGCACATTCATTTTCACTGTGGTTTCACTGTGACATTTACATACATGAGTATATAATGCTTTGATGTACCCCTCCCTTCTGCCCTCCCCCCTCCTCCCTTCATGGTCCATCCATTCTGCTGTTTTCCTCCAACAATGGAGATAAGTACATAGTATAGAAGAGGTGACAGTCACCTTTAAGGGTCACCAGAAGAATCTAGATATGTATCTACAGATTTACATATTCCTCCAAACATAGGATCAAAGTCTCTGCAGTCAGATTTGGTTTTTTCCATTTCTTTTTAATATACTGATTTCTATCTTCTGTGTAACCTCATGATTCCTTATCATCAAAATCCCAGGTGTGTTTGGTTTCTCTTGTTTATTTTCTTTGTGAGAAATAGTAAGAAGATGAACAGTTCATGAATATTTGAGCAAACTAAATTTCATTCTTTAAAATTGTGATGTACAACCAGAAAAACTGGGTTACAGTTGTTATAACGGTGAAGAACAACAATAAAACATTGATTAGTTGATAATTTGGAAATATAAATGCCCCTGCTTTAGAAAATAACCTCATTAATCTAAAAATTAATGGGAGGTTGCAGAAAGATTTTTGTTTATGCCATCATATTCTTTTGTGAATATGAATAACTAAGCAATGTCTTGTGTTTTATGGATATAAGTATAAAAATCTACCAGTACCTCATTACTTCATTTTGTGGTCCAGTGATATTAGATACTTTAGTATTACAATTCACAGTAGAATTTGAATTTAAAAAGGAACCAGCTCACAAAATGCCATCAATTGAATATGTGACTTCCTTACAGCATGAGAGGTCTTGCTTAAAAAACACTTATTTTTTGTCACAGGTTTTCATATTTTTGAACTATGTAGGCAGAAAATTTTATTGAAACCTCATCAAAATGATCATTTAGAAAATCTACTATTTGTCCTTTATCTTTGAATTAAACTTCAAAAATTACATTTTTTTCTACTTACTTACAAGCATTAATATTTAGAAACTTATTTGTGTCAAAAGTATTTAAAATAAAACTATATATTTAAGGTACTATTTTGAGGAAGTGTCCTGCTTAGTTTCTAAATAAGAATATATATATATATTTAGTTGTAAGTGGACACAATACCTTTATCTTATTTTTTATATGGTACTGAGGATTGAACCCTAGGGCCTCTCACATGCTAAGCAATGGCTCTACCACTGAACCACAACCCCAGTCCCTAAATAAGAATTTATAGTGGAAATATCTAGAAATACTGTGGCGCTCCTTTGAGTCTGGAATGGGAGAGGGTTGTATTCAAGTACAGTGTCTTCCTCATGTCTCACTGTCCATGCTGGAAATTAGATTTCCCAGAATCCTCTTTGTTTTATGGTGTTAGTTTTGATTGTCAATGAGAGGAGTTTATATGAGACTCATAAATCATCACTCTTAGGAGCCAAGACACTCAGCCATAGCACCTTCTAACAGACTGCCTTCTGTGCAGGACAATGTGGCAGCTCCTAGTCTTCTCAAGCTGTGTATTCTCAGTTTGTTCCAGACTGAAGTCATTAGTGACATGTCTTCAGTCCTTTGAATAAAGTACTCCAAACCTTCTCTCTTAACATATTTTCTACCTTTGTTTAGGCTCAAATTGTTTAAACATTAGATTCTACCTAAAAAGGTGTAAAGATTCTATGTCCTCAAAATACAGTAAATCGAATAAAACTATTGGCACCCAAAGTACTTTCATAAGGACAGATTAAGGATTGATAACATACAATTGATTCTCTGTTTGAATTACATTTAAAGAGATAAATGATCATTACCTGTGGTAATTGACATATAATGAAGGGTAATATGGTATTTTTAAAAAGTAAATATTTGAGATGTCAGAAAATCTTTGGTGTTTATGAGGGAGAGGTAGAATTCGGCCATGGATTTATTTGTTGGTAACCTGTTCTCTTACCCCCTAACTGCCACCTGAGAGGCTCCAGGAAACTATCCCTTCAGTATGCTGTGAGAGAATGTGGTGGCTTGTTATGCTAACCTAGGAAACGAAGGCAAGCACTGAATAAAGCTTGTCAAAAAGAATTTCACACCAACATATGTTTTCCTCTCATTTTACCTTGCTTCCTGCAGCATAGAATATGTGATAGATACTAGATGACAAAATTCTAGAACATGATATTGTGAATATAGTATGTTGCATTTTATACAAAGTCTATCAATGTATTATACAAAATGTTTAGCAAATAAGAGCAATATTTTTATACTACATTGCACCAATATACATAAAATGCCACAAAGTATGTCCACTAAACAGGAATTGGTAAACTATATCCTGGGAAGCCAATTCAGCCACCTGCTTTGTTTTGTAATTAAAATTCATTGGAACACAGCCACACCCATTCTTTTATGATTTGTAAAGAGCTGCTTTCACATTATAATGGAAAAATTGAGTAGCCCTGGCAAAGACTGTATGGGCCACAAAGCTGAAAATATTTATTATCTAGCTCTTTACAGAAAAAAAATCCAACTTATGCATTAAATTATAACTGAATATAATAAAAAATTTCATTATACTTGGTTTGGGTTAACATATGTACTAGTATCTCACCATATTAAAATCAAAACATGCCTTCATTTTTTGTTGTTGTTTTCAAGAGATTGCAAATTTGGCTTGGGAATTTATTTGTCATTGTCCCACAATCTTCATCTAATTACTGTAGTTGTAGACAAATGTTTGTTGAATTCAGTTCATTCATTTAATCAGAAATTTGTCAGCTGTAATGTATGGTTGAAATGTTAGTATTAATTATATAGTGAAGTGTTAATTATAGGTTTGCAATTGTACCATTAACACTAGCATAAGCATATTAATTACAAATAGTCTTGATGAATCTGTTGACAGATAGGTTAGCATAGAAACTATTAATTTGAGATAAGAATAGTTGATGCTAGTGAAAGAAAATGGAAGTTGCTAGTTTACTTATGAACAAGGATTTAAGACTGAGACCCACTGAGGAATTAGAAGAACACTCATTATCAGACGCTTGGATCTTTTCTTGAAACAGAAATAAAAGAAACCAACACATAAAAGACATTCAGTATAGAACTGTGAAAAATATCATGAAGAGATACTATAAGTAAATATTTTTAAGGGAAACACAGGTGAAATGAAATAAAAAGCTCTAGAGGAATAGAAAAATAAAATTAGGCATAGGTTTACCTTAACCGTGGTATACTTTCAGCCTAAAAGATTATTCAGATCTTTCTTCTCTTTCTTCTTCTGATATATAGGTTTACTGGTTCTAAGTCTCTGGAAGTGGGATTTGTGACTCATATCATAAACGATACCCACTCATTTTGATAATCATGTAGGTATGAGAAACATCAAAATAACCTTATTCTAAACCAAGGCAGGAGAGATTTAAAATTCCATTACAAAAATTCATATTTGGTACCAATTATCCCTTGTCCCAAGTCTAAACTTGTCATGGGGATCCCTGTCTCAATCTGATGATTTTTCTCTCATATTTCCCTTGGATAGAATTCCTGTAGTGACCCATCCGTGAATCCTTACTTTCTTTTTGTCTTTTTCCCATTCCTCCTCATAAACTCCAATTTCCAGACCTCAATATGGCAGCAGTAATACTGTTGTAGCAGGTGAACTTCTCAGACACAGCTTGCTGTCATGGTTGGCTGTGTAAATCCTGTTTCTGGGCTGTCCTGTACTCATTCTAATGCTTCTCTTTGCTATTTCTTCTTATTTTCCCCACTGTACATGTTAGGTTTTCTACAAATGGCTTGTTCACCTAAGAATATACAGAAATAAGTTTGAATTTCTCACAGAATAAATGTATAAAATCTCCTATAGGAAATACCAAAACTTTCTCATTTTTTATGACATTGATCCAAAATTTGATATTCTAAAATTCAATAATTATACACATATTACTAATAAATGTAGGCTAAGTGTGAGTATATATAATATATAATATAGATATATACTCATAGTATATACATATATACATGTGCATATGTAACAGATATATAAATATTATGTATACATATATAAAATACACATACTATATATTTTTAGCAAATGGTACACATTTAAAGTGTACAAATTTGATGAGTTTTGACATGCATACAAACATGATACTTTTATCAAAACAAATAAACATATTTGTCACCATCACCTCCAAAATTTCTTTATGTCCATTCCTTTGCTTTTTTGCCCTTTTTTGTTTATTTTTTGGCTGTCTAAGTTTTAAGTGTATAATATTGTATTATTAACTATAGACATTATGCCTTATTGCAAATCTTTCAAACTCACTCATATAATTGAAATGTTATATCCACTTCTTCTCATATTTATCTCCTGCCATGTTCTAGCAATCTTCATTCTCTTCTATGTTTCTATAATTTTGAGTATTTTTGATGCTTTGTATAAGTGGGATCATGCAGCATTTGTCCTTGTGCACTGGCTTATTTTGCTTAGCAAAATGTCCTGCAGATTTATCCATGTTGCTGCATTTGGCAGGATTTCCTTACTTTTAGGGTTGAGTAATATTCTCACATATGTATATTTCATATTTTTAAAATTTATTCAACCATCAGTGAATATTTGAGTTACTATGTCTTAGTTATTATGAATAATGTTGCAATGAGTATGTGTGCTCAGAATTTGAGGTCTTAATTTCAATTCTTTATATACCCAGAAGTGGGATTGCTGGATCATATGATAGTTCTATTTCTAATTTTTCAGAACTTCCATACCGTTATTCATAGTAGCTATTGTATTTCATATTCCCACTATCAGTGTACAAAAGTTGCAGTGCTTCTACATACTTACCAATGCTTATCTTTTTGTTTTGTTTTGATAATAGTCATCATTTTTTAAAAACTTTTAAAACACTTTTTATTTGTTCTAATTAGTTGTACATGACAGTAGAATGCATTTATACATTTTGATAGATCATACATAAGTGGGGTGTAATCTCTCATTTTTTGATTATACATATCATAGGATCACATAGATTATGCAGTCATACATGTACATGAGGTAATAATGTCTATTTCACTCTACTATCATTCCCTTCCCCATGCTCCTTCCC
Source organism: Sciurus carolinensis (assembly GCF_902686445.1). Taxonomy (NCBI): domain Eukaryota; kingdom Metazoa; phylum Chordata; class Mammalia; order Rodentia; family Sciuridae; genus Sciurus; species Sciurus carolinensis. Next base: position 28,237,767 of record NC_062220.1, on the reverse strand, counting down.
TTCCCTTCACTCCCCTCTACCTAATATAAAGTACCTCTATTCTTCCCTATCCCCCCCACCTTATTGTGAACTAGCATCTGCATATCAGAGAAAACATTCAGCCTTTGGTTTTGGGGATTTGGCTTATTTCACTTAGCATGATGTTCTCTAACTCCATCCATTTACCAGAAAGTGCTATAATTTCATTCTACTTTAAAGCTGAATAGTATTCCATCATATATATATGATGGAATATATATAATATATGTGATGTGATATATATCTATATATCACCTTTTCTTTATCCATTCATTTGTTGAAAGGCATCTAGGTTGATTCCATATTTTAACTCTGATGAATTGAGCTTCTATAAACATTGATGTGACTGCATCACTGTAATATACTGATTTTAAGTCCTTTGGATATAAATCAAGGAGTGGAATAGCTGGGTCAAATGGTGGTTCTATTCCAAGTTTTCTGAGGAATCTCCATACTGCTTTCCATAATGGTTGTACCATAGTGCATTTCCACCAGCAATGTATGAGTGTATCTTTTTCCCCACATCCTTGCCAACATTTATTGTTGTTTATATTCTTGATAATTGCCATTCAGATTGGAGTGAAATGAAATCTTAGAGTAGTTTTGATTTGCATTTCTTTAATTGCTAGAGATGTTGAACACTTTTTCATGTATTTGTTGATCAATTATATATCTTCTTCTGTGAAGTGTCTGTTCAGTTCCTTAGTCAATAATAGGAGTTAATAAGAGTGAGGCAATATCTCATTGTGGTTTTGATTAGTGTATCTCCTATGATTGGTGATAATGAGCACTTTTGTTTACACCTGATGACCATTTGTAAACCTACCTGAGAGAAACTTACAGAGAAAATTTTACAACTGCCACCAAAAACTATTAGAACTAACAAATGAATTCAGTAAAATTCCAGAATAGAATATTAAAAATTGTTATGCTTTTGTTTACTAACAATAAACACTTCTAAAAGGAAAATTTAAAAATACCATTCACAATAGTATCAAGAACATAAAATATTTCATGAGAAACATAAGCAAGGAGGTGAAACGCTTGTTCAATAAAAACTGCAAAATGTGGATGAAAGACATTAAAGAAGTCACAGATAAAAGGAAAGATATTCCATGATCATGAAGTAGAAAACTTAATATTGTGGAAATGCTGTACTCACCAAAGTGATGTACAGATTCAATGCTCTTCCCATCCAAATCCCAGTGGCTTTTTAACAGAAGTACAAAAGCAATTACTCTATGAACTGGAGCCACAAAATAAAACAGCACTTTAGACCCAATATAGCAAGTGATCTCTAGAAAGAAGAACAAAGCTAGAGGTGTAAAACCTCCGTTTTTCAAAATATATTATAAAGCAACAGCAATTTAAACAGAATTCAGTCAGGTGCAAAGTGACATGCTAGTAATCCCAGTTACTCAGGAGGCTGAGGCAGGAGGATTGCAAATTCAAGGCTATTCTAGGAAAATTAGTAAAATCCTTCCTCAAAATAAATTTAAAATAGGGATGATAAATTAGTGACAGAACACTTGGCCTCATATCTGAGAGGTTGTGGGTTCAGTCCCCAGTACTCAAACAAACCAGAATGCCCAGGATGCCCAACTGAACCTTGATAAGTGTCAAGAATATTATAGGACAAAATGATAGTCCATTTATCAAATGATAATGAGGAACCTGTATCCACATGCAAAATAATGTAATTTACACAAAAATAAACTCAAAATGTATTGAAGACTTAAATGAAAGACCTGAAATCGCAAACCCCTACAAGAAAACATAGGTGAAAATGTTCATAATAATGATTTTGGCAATGATTTCTTGGATATGTCACTAAAAGCATAAGCAACGGAAGTGCAATAGACAAAGAGAAATACATCAAAGAAGACGTTTCTCCACAGTAAATGAAACAACAAGCAAGAGTGAAAGGCAAACTATAGAATGGGAGAAAATATTTGCACACCGAACATCTGAAAGGGTTTCTTATCCAAAGTAGATAAGAAACGCCTGCAATTCAATAACAGAAATGCAACCTGAATAAAAATGGGCAATGGACTTCAGCAGACATTTCTCCAGAAAAGCTGTATCATATATTTTGACATAAACTTCTAGGATTGAAAGAGCAGTTAATTTTGCCTGGCAGGGGAGACTTTCACAGAGAAAGTGACCATTTGACTTGATTCTTCATGAACCCAGGCAATATTAAAGAGAGTTTGAGGAAATTATCTTTTTAGAGTGGTGAAAAGATCAACATGAGGTAAATAAATGTAAAAGTGTTCAAAGCACTGTGAACAATTACTAGTATATTTTGTTCTGGGAAATGACACCTTTTCCTTGTAGAAGATGACAAGAAAATGAAAGAAACTGAAATTTTCCTGTACTTCCTCCTGGGTTATTCTAGTTTTATTTTCCTAATATTTAGCCCTTCCCCTTCACTTCACAAGGGCAATTGCTTAAAGCTCTGACCTCACTAACTTTTCAAAATTTTCTGGTCAATGTCTGGATTTCAGCTATGTTTAGAAGTTGTTTGGAGAGTCATGTGTCTGAAATTCCATATCATAATTATTATGATGTGTGTTCATCTTTTGTTTATTGAGTATTCTGTTGTGAATTCTTTTATGATCATTGCATTTCTTGATTTGGGACAACCCAACTGGGGGCAGTTACCTGCTCAGGAAAAACTCTGGAAGAAGAAGACGGGTGTGGCATTCTGGGGAAACTTGCTGTCAGGCAGGGGGTGATGATCTCTTAATGCAATTACTCCAGGGTCTCCTCACCCCTGGAGAGGGAACAAAGTTTCCTCATGTCTCATATTGTCACTTATATCACAAACCTCTGACTTTAGAGTTTAGTTATCTCCAGTTGATTCTGACCAGGTTCTCCTCTTCTCTGGCTTCTAGAAACTTCATCTCAAGTTTGAAAATACGTATCTGCAAATAAAGATGATGACTCTCTGTGTTTCTTTTCTAGATTTTTTCCATGTGCTAATCACCCTGTCATTTCATCAGTGCAAACATATTTATGCTTTTTCTAGACATGTAATAAAATCCTATAGAAATCTGCAAACTGTTAAGAAACCTGGAGAAAAATGCATTAAAACATAGAATTAGTCCCCTATTTGATCCAAATTTCAATGTATTTGCCAATTTTTTTCTATACTTCGTGGTTTGTGGGTATCACTATTTTAAATATTGATGATCAAATTATTTCCCTATTGGTTACATTCTGTTTGAATTCCTGTTATAAGTCTTGGAAAGAGGAAGAATAAAAATATTTTTGTTCCATTTTATTTTGGTGGAAACTCTAAACTAGATTTTTCACAGCTCATTTTTATAAGTCATTCTTCATATATTAGAAAAGACATTGGAATACTCAGTAATTCTTAGCATTATTAAGTTCTGTATACATGCCACAGAGATCAAACCTCTGATTTATTTTTATACTCAAAGCACCCAAACCAATATCAAACTAAAATTTGCACATAATATACTCTTCCTATGATGCTGTGGTATATTTTCCAGTATAAGCAAAGTAATTATATATATGGGAAAAGTCAGTTATGTGGTAAAATATGTGTAAGTCAAGCTTTCTGATACCCAAATCAACTGTGCTAAAGGTACAAAATGTGTTTTTAAGAGGTAATATATAATATGTAGTTTATGGAACAAACATTTCTAGAATGTACATTATGAAGTAAAAATTGAGAAAAAATCCCAATGTATTAATAGTTACATACTCTTTCAGTGTAAGACTATTGTTATCAAGGACATGAATTTTTAAAATGTGATTCTGGTCCTAGAGGTGCTCAAAACTGGTTGTTAGTAGAAGTTTGACATCAAGTCTTTATTTCATTTTCTATGAAAAATGTGAACGAGATTTCTGAAAATTTCATCCTCTCCAGAGTCTTTATGGATGAAACAACTCTTTCTCTTCCTGGATTTTTTTAAAGTACTATTCATATTTTAACTTTATTCCATTGGAATTCAAATCTTAATAAATACATGCTGAGAATAACTATGCACCATTATACATATAATTCTTCAAAACAATCATTGCTTTATTTTTGCCATATTAGGAATTTAACTGAAATTCAAATGAAATTGCCTATATATTTATTTTTGTAAAAATGATCAGAGATTGGAAATTTCCTGTTTTCAAATTAATATTTTTAGAGAAGATATCTTTTTCTCTCTTCTCTTCTCTCTCTCTCTCTCTCTCTCTCTCTCTCTCTCTCTCTCTCTCATACACACACACACACACACTTGCTTATGCACACATTGCACTAAATGGGAAATTGTTTAATCCAATCACTTCCAAATAAGCATTGCTATGTTAAAATGCATCTCCTCTTCTAGTTTTCTGTGTTTGCTTATTATCTGTTATATTTTATGGAAAGCTTTACATATATTGCTTTTTAATTTAAAATCATGCCACTGAGAGTTTTCCATGACATGTAAATTTCCTCAAAACTGACAAATATTTTCAACTGATTTCCTGGAAAGTATTGTAACTTTTAGTTGACCTTTGATTTACATTTTTTGTCTCTTTTTCTTGTGGTTTTTCTTTTAGCATAGTATTGTCAGTTTGACTAAGGCATTTAGTTCAAGTACTTATGTTTTCATATGAAGTAGTAACTCATGCATAATTCTGATAGGAAGCATAAATTAAATTTGAAAATGGCTATGGTGATATGCCCTTGCAGAATAATGTCTTTTCTACTCACTCAAGAATATGTGCACAAAGGAAAGACGGCAGTCCTTATTATATTCAAGCCATGTGTCTGTCACCATGCTAGACTCATTTTATACTTTGCATTTGTAGAATTCTACGGGAGAGACATTTTCCACAATTTTCAAATGAAAAAGCCTCATCTTCAGATGTTTAACAAGCCTCTGAAATAACGCAGCTTTTATAGGGCAGAACTGAAAACTGAAGTGATCCCTAAATTTCAGTTATTTTCTTACTAAATCTGCATAAAGCTAGTTTCAAAGATCCTTGTGTAATAGGACAGTTCACCTGCTTGATGTTCCTACTTAGAGTGCACACCTCTCTGTGGGATGACCCATAGCCTCTAGAGTCTACATGAGCTGTTCCCGGCATGTCTTACTTCTACCCCATTACAGTTCAGATATTGGGTGTCCCCCAAAAGCTCATGTGTGAGGCAATGTAGGAAGACTTGTAGGTGAAATGATTGGGTTATTAGAACCTTAGCCCAATCAGTGAATTAATCTCCTGATGGGGATTAACCCAGTGGTAATTGCAGGCAGGCACCGTGTGGGTGAAGTAGGTGGGTCTTTTAGAGTGTGCCCTTGGGGTATGAATTTTTTTCCTGGTGAGGAGAGCTGTCTTTTTCTGCTTACTGATCATCATGTGAACTGCTTCCCTCCACCACACTCTTCTACCAAGTTGTTCTGCCTCACCTCTAGCCCCAAGGAATGGAGGCAGCTATCTATGGAGACTGAGACTTTTGAAACAGTGAGCACCAAATAAATTTTTCCTCTTTAAAATTGTTCTTATCAGGTGTTTTGGACATAGTGGTGACAGTCCTGTTGCCTTCTGCAATCTTGACATGGCCTCTGCTTAAAAAGTACTCAGCATTGATGCCTCCTCTTCCTTCGCCCTTTATGCTCAGGAAGTAGAAGTAAGCTAGAGCAAGGCAGGTAAATGGAAGAAAACAATCCATCACACGAAAATAAAAATAAAAAATGTCAGGGAATTGTACCCACTGTATCTTGTTGTATTTCCTTACAAGTACCTTAGTATATGTTGACATGCTTCTGCTTGATTGAATCTCAAAAATTTGTGATTTAAAAAATATACATATAACATGTATATTTTTATTTATTTATATATTTTATACATATAATATATATTTATATATTTTATATTATATATTTATATATTTTATACATATAATATATTTTATATATATACTTTATCACAAGTATATAATTATATACTTGTATAATTAATAATTTATATAATTATATTTATTATATATATATAATTAATCACAAATATTCTGAGGTAAAATAAATGGAAAAGGAATCCAAAGGATAAATATGCCTTTAAGCTTTTTATCCCAAATATCTAAAATTATATTATCTGCAGATATATTCTAGTGTGTGCTTGTCTTCTTTAAGTAGATGATGGAATTATAATAATTATCAAATAGAACCAGTAACCTTTCAGAAAATAAAGTAATAGGTCAACTCTATCTTTAATAAAAATTATATCAATATTATTTTCATTGACAGTAGTTTCTTTCATTATGGTGAAAGCAGAACTTGAACATGCCTACAAAGTGCTAAGGACTATTGAGTTCAGTGAGCTCAAAGCTTTAAAATCTGACAGATTTGAATTCAAGGTTTATCTCTGAGACCTTGTTGATTAATTTATATTTCTTCTCCTCTAGAGACTAGTGGGAAAGGATGTGTGAGGATTAAAGGAAACAACCTATAAGAAATACGCACATCTCCATTTTCTGTACATGGCAAGAATGTAACAAAATTGCTTCCTGCCTCCTACTTTGTGTTTTTTTGTTTCCTGCCTTCTCTTGTCTTTGTGAAGTTCTGATCACTGGATGACCCTCCAGAGGTCACACAGTGTATACATATAGCTGTGCCTTGATTGCTCCACCTGTGCCTGCCATTTACCAGAGCTTCTCATCTGCACCACTTACAGAAGTCAAATTATTTCTTTCAAAACTACATAGGGAAGAAAAAGTCCTGGCACAGTTTATAGTCCCCAAAACGTGTCCTGAAGGAAAAATGTCCCTATCACTAAAACACTTCATTCTGAGTCCTTTTTTCCATTATATGCAATCATCTTAAATTACTTGCCTTCCTTCTTTCATTGCCACTAGATTCTCAGTAGCAAAAATTAGGAGCCAAATTTATTTTGTTCATGATTCTCACTTCATCTTTCAACTCCAAGATACATGTGTAAAAAAATTAAAAGGCATTGTCTAATGAAGTAGGTATATTATTGTAGCAGACATTTATAGTAAATGATGATACTCAAAAGTAGACAGGAAATTTTGACATTCTTAGAATTATTTCTTCACCATTCACAAATTAATATGATCTTTAATTTTTAGGTTTTGTATTATCTCAAGTTTTACTATTATTACTTGATATACGAAAATCTATTTCAAAAATGAAACACCTGCCAAATACTCTCTCTGGTGAAAACAGAAGAAAACTTCCTTGGAGATATTTAAAAATATTCATTTGTATGCCACGATATATGTATATCAACTTTTCTGGATGGTATGTATGTGTGGTGTGAGTTTACACATACTTTCAAAGTATAGTGACTCTATTCACAACTCATAATTAATGCATATGTGACTAATAAAGATTAGATACTATTTAACTCTCTCCATAAATAATTTATGATACTTATGTATAAATCTATACAACTATATGCACATGCATAAACACACAAGATGTCTTGTTTCTGACACAGATAAATATTAATTGGCATTTACATTTTTCTTATCGGGTTATAAGTTAACAATGTAGATGATTCACAGGGTTTTGGGGGGTTCCAACAAAATAGGCAGTCTTAATAGTTCGTTATAGAAATGAAATTGAGACAAATTCTTTGAAAGATGATTTGCAAATTTCTAGTATATAAGACAATTGCTTCTAAACCTACACTTATATATCTGTATATGTATATATGTAAATACTTTCTATGCCAAACCCTTGGCTAATAGTTCCGTAAAAAATTTTTTAAAAAATTACACATTTTCAGTATACAATGACCGAGAGTAAACATTTCACATTCCAAAAGGAGGAATAGGAGCACAGAATGAAGGTTTAGGGCCAAAGTGAGAAAGAAATCCAGCTGGGAAACAGGCCAGATAAATCTGCATACAGTATCTAGGACACATGGCTGTGAGATACCAACTCCAAAGGGCTTGGGCAACTTCACTCTTTGGGTCTTGCCAGTTGAAGTACGTATGGGCTCTCTTTAAGTCTGACTCTTTCCATAACCAATAGTCTTTCTTAGCAGACAGTCCACCTTACTGGCATCTCTTAACTCCTGGGTTCTCCATTCTAGCTTTAGCTCCACCTTTACACCTTCATGCATCATCCTCTCAGGACTGGTCCACAGGTCTCTCAACCTGCTACACCTTGCCTGAGCTCTTATACCTTTCTTTGAAATCTTGGTGGAGGCCTTCATGACTCCTTAAATTGAGCATCCTGTACTCCTAAAGAACAAGCACCAGCTCATATAATACCTGGGTACCCTGGAATCATGGCTGCAGAAGCTTCTGAGTGCCTGTGTGGCTAAGCATGGTGAAACAACTTCATAGAACCCTGTGCAAGCAGAGCGCCCCCATGTTATCTTTCCAAAGTAATTTTCTTTTCTAAATCCTTGATCCTTTGGTGGGTGTGGTCTTGCAAATTCCTTTCTTTTCTTTTTTTTTTTTTAATAAGCATATTTAGCTGTGTGCTGTTTTTGTTATTTGTTACTTGGTCAACAATATTTTCACTTCAAGATTTATTTTGCATGAAGAAAAGGGAATGTTAAACTCTTACAAGGCAAATAAACCAATCGTATTATTTTAACATGTGGGTGTTTTCGCTTATTAAGTTTAACACTTAGAGTTTTATGACAGAACTTCTATGGTTCATGGCATATCTTGTAGTAAAATGGATTTTTTATTACTCTTTTTTTCTTTAATTTTTTTATAGACTGCATTTTGATTCATTGTACACAAATGGGGTATATCATTTAGTTTCTATGGTTGTACCAGATGTAGATTCATATCATTTGTGTAATCATACATGTACATGGGGTAATGATGTCTGTCTCATTCCACTATTTTTCATACCCCCCTCTCATTTCCTTCTACATTATTTAAAGTTCCTCCATTTTTCTCTCACTCCCCACCCCACCACCCCCTTTATATAGATGCCATCAAACCATCTTTTCAATTGTCTCTGTGAAAACTACTTAGCATATTTTTTCAGGTCTCTAATATTTTCAATGATCACAACTTCCTTGGCCAAGCTTTATATGCACTCTTCTAACCAAATTGCAAGTTTTTAATATCCTTCAACTCTCCTTTCGTCTCCAAATTCTCACAGAACAACTGGCTAAAAGCTGCAAATAATAGCCAGGCCATTGATTGAATACTGTGTTGCCTTGGAATTTCCTCCTCCAGATTAATTAGTCCATCACCTTTAAATTCAACCTCAAGCAAAGTTCCAGGACATGGGCAAAATGTAGTCAAGTTCTTTGCCGCAATGTAACCAGAGTGGCCTCTAGTTTAATTCTAAATAGAGTTCTCATTTTCCTCTGAAACCTCATGAGCACAGTCAGCATTCCTATTGACCTTTTGTTTCTTTACACTCCCACCAGAATCCTAACAACATTCTAAATCTTTACTGACCTGAATTTCCAAACTTTTCCAAATTCTTTCTGTGAACCATTTTGAAAGACTTTCGGACCACTTGGTCAAGTTAGTCATAGGAATGACCCCACTCTTTGTGCCAAATTTTGTTTTAGTTTACTTTTCACTGCTGTGAACAAAATATCCAAAAAGAAGAAGTTAGAGGGAATAAAGTTAATTTGGGGCTCACGATTTCAGAAGGCTCAGTCTGTAGACTGCTGACTCCATTGTTCTGGCCCAAGGTGAGATAATACATCATGCAGGAAGATCCTAGTAGAGGAAAGTTACTCAACTCATGTTGGGGTCAGGAAGTAGGGGGGAGTGGGGGAGGGAGAGAAAAAGGACAGAGAAAGGGGCTTCAGGAAGAACAATGCTTCTTCATCCACGTCCATCTTCTCCATCCATGCTCCATATAGTTACCACCATCAATCCATTCAATCTAGAATGAACTGATTTTGTTGCAACTCTCATAAGCAAATCATTTTGCCTCATTCTAATCATTCCTGCATTAACAGAAGCTTTCATCTAAACCATGACATGAACAGTGATATAAAAGCTTGGGACTTTGGGACACCAACCTATTTTTCAGAATTAAAGGTTTCTGGATGGAAGTGACATTTGGATGTCACATGGATGATTCATTATAGGGTGTTAAGTGGGTTGTGGGAACAGAAAACATGAGGAAACAGTGAGCATGGTTCATTAGAGAATGTGAACTAAGGCTATTCTTCCTATAGCATGAAATCTGGGGGCAAAAGGGAGAGGATGATTAGATGAGGATGGAGAGACATCTACTGACCTCCTTCTTCTGCACTCAGGGACAATAGTCTCATCTCTGTTATCTTCATTTTTGTGTCAGTTTTTAACTATATGTGGGACTCATCTAAATATCCTAGTGCTTGTATATCCTGCAGGCTAGCATTAGTTTCCTAGATCTGTCATAACTACCAATTGGTACTACAAACCAGGGTAACATGTTGAGCCTAGACTATTTTATGCTCAGCATTTGGAGTATCAAAGAGAAGTTGATGATATTCAAAAGCACAAATCAAAAGTTTTCTTTTAATATGAAACAGAGAAATAATCATAAAATTTATAAAATCCTTTCACGTTTTATTCAGTTTAGAATGCCCTCAGAGGGCTATATTTCATCTTTCAAAAAGATCTGTTTATATCCTAAATCCCTGTTCCTCAGAAGGTGACCTTATTTGGAATAAGTTATTTCAGATATAATTAGTTAACTCGAGGTCATATTGGAATAGAATGTATGATTGGTGTCCTTATAAGAGGAAAAGAGGCATACAGGCAAAACATGGCCTTGTAGAGATGAAGATAGAGATTTGATTACACTGTGACAAGCCAGGGCTGGGGCTACCAAATACTGAAAGAGACAAATAAGGATCATTCCTTAGAAGCTTCAGAGGGATTGTGGCCCTTCCAACACCTTGAATTTGAACTTCTCTCTCCAGAACTGCTAGAGGATAAATTTCTATTGTTTTAAGACACTCAGTTTGTGGTACCTTGTTAGAACAGTTCTAGAAAACTAATATGCCTTCTGTGTTGGGTAATTTTATGTACAAACTTAACTATGTTAATGGATGCTCAAATGCCTGGTAGAAAACTATTTCTGGCTTGTTTTTGAGGATGTTTATAGAAGATATTAGCATTGGAATAAGTAAACTGAGTAATGAAGATCTGTCCTCAACAAAATGGATGGACTCCAACAGTCCTATGAGGTCTGGAATAAATCAAAAAGTGGTGGAAGGGCAAGGTGCTCTCTTCTTGAGTTGGGACATGGTCTGGTTCTCAGGCCTTTGCATGTGAACTGAATCTTACTGCTGGTTTTCTTTGTTTTTCTCTTGTAAGCAGCTGATCATGGGACTTCTGGATCTCCATAAATACCTGAGATTGTTCCCATAATAAATTTTTTCTTATATATCCATATATGTCCTATTTGTTCCTTTTCTCTGGAAAACCCTAATATTCCCTCTATCAATTTTTTCTGAAAATTTTCATTTTTAATTTGTCCTACAGATAAAATTTAATTCTCTCTGTGCAGCCTTTTCCTCATTCCACAAATCCATAGATGTAGATGTTCTTTAGTTTCTGTGCTTTCACTGTGATTTTAAACATTGTTTCAACCAAATTAATTACTTTGTAATATTTTTAGATATTTGTGTACTAGCCACTACACTGAACTCTGATTCTTGTCTGAGTTAGGTTTATGGTCTAATCCCCGATATCATTCATCCATTCTTGATTAAAATTATAGTTGATATGGGAGGTCACAAATGTCAAGGTGATATTCAGTGATAAAATTTTAATGATATTTAAGAGCTATTCATAAAAGATCCCTTGTCCATGCAAAGCAATGGATGGTCCATTACCCTCTTGCATGGAAAAAGATGATGAAGCTTAGCAAATATTTACATGGCAGTAATACATGTCATGAAGTTCAAATGGGATCTGAACTTAATCTGTATCTTTCTTTCTTAAGAATGCTTTTTCTGAAAAAGGGAGGCAAGAACTTTTTAATAACATAGAAAAGTTTAAATAGTGACAAATACAATTAACCTTTAACCATGAGAAGTTGAATTTTTGTTTCAGAAAAGAACAACTTTGGGACTTGTGGAAACTTTATTCAAATTGATAAGACTTGGTTAGTATATGAGGTTGATTTTCTTCTCATGTGAAAAACTTTATGATTCTGACCTCTCAATCTAGCTCTGATTAATTCAACTCTTCTAAAGATCAAATGTTTTAGAACATGTTTTATTTACTGAGTAAAATGAATGTGGCTAACACAACCAAATTTGAAACAAAGGTGGACAGTTCTTTTCCCTGATCTTATAATGTCTGAATCATAGTAGAGCAACATTATACACCTAAGATATAGTGTGTATTCAGCAAATGTTTCCTGAAAAAACACACAAATGACCATATGGCCATAAGGAAAATGAGGGGCTAATAAAAGAAAAGGCCATTCTCTTTGGGACAAGTTGGGATAAATTTAAATTGCTGACCAGTGATTTAACTTTTTTCTAGGATTTATAATTCATATTTATATACTGCAGCAACTTTTGTTACTAAAATATTGTCTTTGTCAATAGAAGATGAGGATATCTTTGAATCTTCCAGTAAACTAGCACAAGTCATTAAAATACAAAATATAAAGAGTGACAAACTCTTCTGCATTTGAAACCTGATTATTGCTGAATGAAAAGAATTAATGCAGTTTGAGTCTCTGCAGCACTGATACAGTAGACAAGGGAGAGAATAACAGTTGTAGAAAAAATAGGGCATTCATTTGAATATCCAGCCAGGACTCATTTTGGTTGAAAATGGTAGAAATCCAACTGGAACACACTCCACTAAAGGAACTTACGACCTACCGGAGGAGACTTAAGGAATCACACAGCATAGCTTTTCTCGGAAATGACAGTGAACAAGGATTTGAAAGATACCAGATGTTGCTCATTCTCTGCATCTTAATCCCAGTGTTTGATAACTCTGTTTTTACTGCAGACTAGTAGTAAATATTGATTATTACTATTCAATTGATTATTATTATTTTCGATTTTGAGATAGGGTCTTGCTAAGTTGCCCAGGCTGACTTTGAACTTGAATCTTCCCACATCAACATTCTGAGTAGCTGGAATTATAGATATACACCATTGCACCTGGCCTGTTAATTCTTCACAGTGAAGAAATATGGCACTGTTGGCATTGTGGCTAGTAAACTTTCAGAGTTGCTGTGCAAGGGACATTTTCACAACTTACTTCAGTTCTCAGTTTTCAAAAGTCACAGGGGAATGCACTGATTAGTGTGATTTTGCTCAACTGTCCAGTAATATCATTAGATATTGGGTACAACGATCGCTAATTCCCTCTGCAAAAACATTGCTAGATTCAGGGGATAAATGATCCTCCAAAATAAGAGGGTGCTCTGCTATTCCTGGGATGTTATGTAATTAAGGAAATTCATCAGCCTGAGACTCTTAGCTAGAAACTGGTTATAATTTAACAGAAATAAAACTAATCTATCAGATTCTATAAAATTCCTAGTAACATGAAGTGATTCAAAAAAATGAAAAGGTTTGTGCATAAGAAAAAAGGGAGGAGATTTTCAAACTGGTTCTGAAAATAATTATTTCTATGGTGCTTTTTGTTTGATTTTAGCAGTAAAATCCAGTGACTAATGGTAAGAAAGACATTAGAGCTCTCCTTTATTAAAATATATATATATATATAATATGTATAATATGTAATATATATATAATATGTAATATGTGTGATAATATATTATCTATACATAATATATATTGTTGTTGTTGTTACCAGAGATTGAATCCAGGGCTCTTAACCTCTGAGCCACATCCCCAGGCCTTATTTTTTTATTTTTTATTTTGATACAGATTCTTCCTAAATTGCTGAGGCTGGCTCTGTCCTCCTTCTTCAGCCTCCTGAGCTTCTGGAATTACAGATGTATGCCACCATGCCCAGCTTACTAAAAGAATTTTTAAGAACAGTAAAATGATGAAGATATAAGTGATGGTAGAGGAGACAGTCAAGATTAAGACTAAACACATTAAACCTTTTATATGAGATCTCTCTATCTGTATAAATATAAATCACACCCAGAGATATTTGTGCACAGGTTTTAGAAAGAATAGACTATTGTGTAAAAGATGTCTAGACCATTTAGATTTTAATTCCAAAGAGGGTTAGAGTTTTGAAAAAATAGAATTATGTTTATTTAATTTGGAAAGAACTATGTAAAGTTGGCTGTTTTCTGTTTGTTTGTTTTCCTGGGATATTATCCCAAGTATGACACTGTTCTTGTGAAATTTTGGAGCATGACTCCTCATTGTCATGAATGTTAGATCCTCAGAAGTGTAAAGGGAAACCTGAGAGGATAACCAGTGAGTTTACATGGTCCAGGGGTAAGTAAATGAGTGGAAAGGAAGAAATGCTTTTTGCTGGTTAGAGGACTCAACCAAAGCTAAGTACTTGACTTCTATGGTTAGCTATATTTTGCTCCAGAGTGATAGTAGATAATGCTAATTGGCTTCTATTTTGAGGAAGTGCAACAGTGCTCAATGTTTTTGCTGCCCGCAGCAACAATCCCGCGGATATTTGTTACTGCCTGCAGCAACAATTGCGTGGGTATTTATCAGAGGTGGACTGGAAATAAACTACTTCTATTCCTGTGCAGCTTCCTTGCTTGCTTGCTTATTCTCTAGCTTATAGAGGAAGAGAAGATTACTTGATTTTAGAGGAAGAAAGGCTTTGAGAGGAAGATAGGCTTTGCTTATAGAGGAAGTTTTAGAGAAAGACAGGCTTCTATGCTTATCAGAGATTTGTTTCTTCTTAGAGTTCTGCTGCTTCTTCTTAGAGGTGCGTCCTGCATCCTGTGAACTAAAGGTGCATACTAGAGGTGCATGCTAAAGGTGCTATCTATCTGAGGTGCTTCTTAGTGATGTGTCCCACGTACTGCGATCTGTGATCTACAACCTAGAGGTGTGTTCTCAGTTCTCCGCTCTACGATCTGCCTTCTGCTGCTGCCTGCTTCTTACTGCTTGCTGCTTCTTCTCTCTGCTAGCTGCTTCTTCTCTGTGCTAGCTGCTGCTTCTTGCCTTCTGCCTACTGCCCGCTTATATTCCCTCCAGGAGGCAGAGGGTGGGGCCACGCTAGTTGAGATCAGGCGAGGAGCCAGCTGCCCTATCACGGCAAAGGTTAAAACTAGCAGGCACAAACAGGAGCACTCGGAACACCTGTGCACCCGTTGTGTGTGGACTTAATTGAATACGGCCAGTGTTAAATCACCTGGGTGTGCTTATATTAACCTCCTTACGGCGGATGTGATCAAAACAACCTCCAGCTGGCCGCTAGGCGCCATCCCAGCGCAGCCCACATGGCACAACCCCCAACAAACGTGTAACAGATGAATTGATGTGAAAATGTTATTTCAAGTCATATTCTCAGGTTGGTAGGATTGTCATCATCAGTGGCTTTATATTCATGTTAGAAGAGTGAAATGACTCCTCTCCTCCCCTAGAAACAGAAGATGGAGGTCTATGTGTGTAGTTCCAGTCTTACGATGGAACTTACAATGGGGCTCTTAGTGCTCTCACCTCACAGAGGGATCCTGACCAACACCTTCACTTTATCTACTCTCACTGGGTTCCCCTTTCTGTGGTCTAAAGGTAGAGCAACTGGAATCAGGAACTTTTCTCTGTCCTTTGACTTGGCGTAAATTAACTGCAGAAAGGAAGAAGGATGATTTAGCTCCTCTTGAGAAAAACCAGAGAAGTCAGATGCTTTAAAAAGAAAATCAGTTTTATTGAGGTCAGTTTATAGATAAAATTTACTAATTTAAGCACACAACTCACTGAATGTTGACAAATGCATTGAGTCATGAACTACCATCACGATCATGGTGCAGAATATTTCCATCACCCTGAAAATAGCTTCTCCTTATCTGTTTTGCAGTTCAGCCACCTCCTTCTTCTGGCAGCTAGCTGACCTTTATTCCTGTCACAAGGGCTTTGCCTTTACTATAACTTTTTATGAATGGTGTCACCTCAGTGAATGGTCTTTTGTGTTTGACTTTTCATTCAACCTAATGCCTTTGCAAAGCATCATGTTGTATTAGTAATTTGTTGCATTTCTTATTAAGTAGTATTAAATTGTATAGTTACACCACAATGCGTTTATTTATCCATCATTCACCAGTCAGTGGACAGTTGTGTTGTTCCCATTTTCCATTTATTATGAATAAAATTGTCATGGAAATCTGAATACAACTCTCTGTATAGAAATGTCCTTTTACTTTTAGACAATCTGTCAGCCATATAAGTCATCTAGTGAATGCACCAATAGTTTTGTATGAAAATAATAAACTTTCCAAAAGTAGGTGTAGTGTTTTGCATTCCCAGTAGCAGTGTGAGTTCCTATTGCTAAATTCAGGCTGCAACACTTGGTATTATCAGTCCTATTAATTTTAAACCTTATAATATGGTATTAGAATTTCATTATGGCTTTAATTTAAGTTTTCCTAATGACATTATGCTTGTGCTTATTTTTTATCCATACGTCCTTTTTGGCAAAGTGACTGTTCAAATGTTTTCCCAATTTTTATTTGAAACTATATCTTATTGAAACTTATTATTAAGTCATCAAGAATTTTTATATATCTGAACTTTATCATACATGTTTTGTAAACAGTAAATAGTTTCTCCTAGTTAATGAATATTAATTTCCTTAATATTGTCTGTTTTGAACTTTTAAATTTTATTTTAAAGTCAATTTTAGTTTTGTTTGTTTTGTTTTTTTTTGTTTTGTTTTGTTTTTTGTACCCAGGGTTGCTTAATCACTGAGTCATATCCCCAGCCCTTTTTATTTTTTATCTTGAGACAGGGTCTTGCTAAGATGCTTAGGGCCTCCCTAAGTTGCTGAGGCTGGCTTTGAACATGTGATCCCCTGCCTCAGTCTCCTGAATCATTGGGATTACAGGTGTGTGCCACCACATGCGGCTAAAATAATTTCAGATTTATACAAGTGTGTCAAAGAGTTCCATTACACCACTCGTCCAGCATCCCCTAATTTAAAAATTTTATGTAACCATAGTACATGTTTTAAAACTATGAAATCAACATTGGTGTTAACACCACTGGCTGAACTATTTATGCTTCCCTAGTTTTACTGTTGATTAATTTTTACTGCTCTGGGATCAAATTCAAGATACCACACAGCATTTAGTGAGCCTGCCTCCTCTTTCTTTTCCAATCTGTGATGAGTTTTCAGTATTTCTTTTTTTGCTCCCATGACAGTGAACATTTTGAAGATGATTGGAGATGATTGGTCACGTATATTGTACAATGTGCCTCATTTTTATTTCCTTTATGCTTCTCCTGAACAATAATACTACAGAGGTGATGTGCCTTCCTATACCATGTCAGTTACATGGTATTGATAAGATTGATTCGTGGTGATATTACCCTTATCAGCTGATTCAGGTGGTGGTTACCAGGGTCTCCTTTGAAAAGGCGACTTACTTTCCCCTTCTATTCTCTTTCATCAGAAGCAAGTCACTATGGCAAGCCACACTCCAGAAGTCAGGTGTTGAGCTTCCTTCTTGGAGGAACTATGATAAAATCATTTGTGAACATGTTGAAATCTCCAAACTAACTCATAAACATTTGGGGAAAGATATATGGAGGCCATGAAAATATTACATTTCTCCCTAGTGTTTTGGTAAAAAGTTTTAGAATTCTTCTATGAATCTTGTCTGTGTCAGTTACTATTGTGTTGTCTAGTCAAAGTTACCTCCTTCATTTCTTCCATGTTTATGATTTGGACTTATTTAGTAGAGACTATTTGTTCCTTCTCTCTTATTTATCATTCACTTAGTTATTTATTTACTTTTTTTAGTTTAAATTTTTGTTGTTGTTATTATAGTAGAGTTTATAGATATTTATTTTGTATTGGGATTTATAATCCAGTTCTCCCATTATTTATTTCACTGTTGAAAGTATTCCAGATTTAGTTATCGGGCACTCTTTCCAGTGAGTTGCAGCTGTTCTTTGATCTGACCCTATTCTTTTTTTTTTTTTCATTTCTTGTTTTCTGTTTGCTTATTTTCTAAAGCAGTAATAATAAAATATAAATTACTGTATACTTTACAACCCTAACATCATCCCAGTATTTCCTTACTTTCTCTGTATTACAGAATGCTACAGGTTAATGTTGCATTTTATCTCCTCTAGTCCTAGAATTCCCAAGGAATTCTTATTTCTCTTATTGTGGTGTGGTATAGAATCTGTGAACTGTGGGCTAGGTGTGGTTATTGCTACTGGATTATTGCTGTTTTCAGAATCCTCAGAGAACAGAGCTAGGAAATTCTCTCTCTCTCTCTCTCTCTCTCTCTCTCTCACATACACACACACACACACACACACACACACACACACACACTCCTGTATCTCTCTGTATATCTCTATCGTT
Organism: Sciurus carolinensis; assembly: GCF_902686445.1. Classification (NCBI taxonomy): domain Eukaryota; kingdom Metazoa; phylum Chordata; class Mammalia; order Rodentia; family Sciuridae; genus Sciurus; species Sciurus carolinensis. The sequence continues at coordinate 28,219,337 of NC_062220.1, read as the reverse complement.
TTTTATCTCTGCTATCTCCAGCTAAACTGTGTATCTATCTCTATCTACCTCTCTTATAAAGGTAAGGCCATACTGTGTCTCTGTCTTTAGTACAGTAATCACCCAGTTCATCTGAAAAAACTACTACTTCTCTTTGATAGCTATGAACCTGTTTTACATTTTGTATAATTTATATATTTTTTCATTAAACCACAGAGAAATATCATATATAATCAGAATAAATAGTATATACGTGTTGTACATCCATATTTTCTTACATACACACAAGTATTTTCAAATTTGTTAGTTTGCATCCTATGAGAAAAAAAAGAGAAAGAAAAAAAAGTCATCAACTAGAGTACAATGTTTCTATCCAGTGTTTTGGGTTTCTATTCTGATAGCATTCAATCTAAATACAGTGTTCTGAGGTCACCTAAGTTTCTACTTTTTATTTTCATCATTTTACAGTGAATTGACTCTTTTCTAAAATACTTATCTTTATTATTTTTCTATTTTTTGTCCTGAATTCTGCTCTATTTGATATATTAACTTCTATATTATTTATTTTTTCCATCCTTTAAAATCTGTCTTTGTTTCTTATAAACAGCATAAAACATTTCTTGCATGCTGTTTTGTTACTAAATTTCACACTATGTGACTTCAAAATGTTTGGACCATTTTTACTTATTTTGAATATAAATGTGACTGTTTTGGAATATACCACTCTTATTTATTTTCTAACTTCCATATTTGTCCTTTGTATTAGCATAATTTTACCAGTGTTTAGCCAGATGTTTTAGTACATTTTTAAAAAAGTTCAGTGGATTAGACAAAGGGGAATGAAGGGAAGGAGGGGGGATAGAAATAGGAAAGACAGGAATGAATTAGACATAACTTTCCTATGTTGGTATATGAATACACCACAATGAATCTCCACATAATGTACAACCACTATAATGGGATCCTAATTAGAATAAGTTATACTTCATGTAAAATACATCAAAATACACTCTACCACCATGCATATCTAAAAAGAGCAATTAAAAAAGAAAAATCACTTTTGTTACTGTTAATTTGTTTAAGATTTCTTTTTATCCTCACTAATAGATTATCAGCTATGAGATTTTTTAAAAAGTGATTTCTCTAAAGCAATGGTCTCAAAATATAGTCCTTAGGTCAACAACATCAACCACTTGATACCTGGTTAGACTAGTCATATTTTCACCTTTCAGTATAGACCCACAAAATAAAAAACTTTGGCATTGAGAACAAATGATTTCTGTTCAACAAGCCCTCCAGTTTACTCTGATGAACTCTAAAACTTTAGAAAAACTGCTTCAGGCTTTATAGCATACATTTTAGTCCTATGTGATCCTGCCTTCAAATAATGTGGATTGTAAGAGCCTTAAAACCATATTCTCCCTTGCCTCCCTCTCATTCTTTAGGCTACTGTAATGCTACATTTCAACTCTATGTATTCGCTAAAAAATTCATGGCAACTTATTATTATTTCTTTTAGAAGTCAATTGTATTTTAAAGATTAATGAACAGGAAAAACATCTTTTAATTTATGCATACGTTTGCCATTTCTAGGAGTCTCTATTCCTGTGTGTTAAACTTAATTTTCAATTCATAATAACTTTTCTTCTGTCTGAAGAATTCCCTTTGACTTTTGTTCTGTAGAATTGTCTTCTGGAGGTGAATTCTCTTATCTCGTATGTATCTGAAAAGTTGCTATCTTTTTATATATAATTTTTTTATGATTGTCTTTCTTATGGATACCATTTGTGGTTGCTGTCATAACAGTGCATAGTTTCTCCTTTCTGCAATGATCTCTTGACTTATAAGACATTATAAGAAAGGGGACCCCAAAGTCAACATCCAGGTTGATGCTTTAGGCCTCCCACTGTCCAACTCAGTTCTCTGTTGTGTATTGAAAATTCTGAAACATTCCAGGCTCCCTCCAGAGGCATGGAGTCATGCATATTATGAAGGTAGGCACAAGGAGGAATTCTGGCTTGTTAGAGTCAGCAGAATTTTTTTTTTTCTAAGTTTACCTGGAGACCCAATCACCTATCTAGGTTCCTGGAATGTCTGGAGAAAGTGTTTCCCTCTGTCAGTGCATGGTCAGCATTTTCCACTGCATCTCAGATCCTGAAAATCCCCTTTGTCAAAACTAGAGGCACAAAAAAAACCCCTGGACTTTTCCTGAGCATTCAGTAAAACATAGAAATTACCTCAAAGTCCCAGCTTTCTGCCACCAGGAGGATCCAGAGAGGGAATCTTGGACTGCCGGAGTTATTGCATAATTTTCTAAAGTTATTAAAGTGCACAGGAAGTGCTCTTGCTTCATGAAAATACTGGAGGAATAATCAAACTCTGCCAAGTGGTCTCAGAGTTCTCTACCTCAGCTCAGAACCTGGGAACCAATGTTGCTAAAAATCGAGGTTCAGCAAGCCAGCTAGTCATGTGACTTACCCTCTAGTAACATTTACAAGTCCTTCAAGAGCCCAGATAACTCTAGGCTGAGCACTGGAAGTGCCTTGTTAGATCACAAAAACTGCCCCCAATTTTTCTAAGTCTACTTGAGCATCTGGAAACTGTTCTTGCTCTCTAGGAAAGCTTGGTGAAAGCTTTACCTCTTTCTAGAGTCTTTAGAATGTTCTGCCTCAGCTCAGAACTTAGGAGCAGCCCCTGAAGAACACTGAAACCTAACAGGGGTGTCCTCGGGCCTCCTTAACTAATCCAACTTTTCTAAGTTCCCTAATGTGACACTGGAAAGTCACAGAAAATGTTGCATGGAAGTCACAGAAATCTTATTTTTCACTTACTTTGAAAGATACTTCTGCTGATGGTAGAATTCTAAGTTGACAGTATTTCTGCAATATTTTAAGGATGTCACTCATTTATGGTTCACAAAATTCATGATGGAAATCCTATTGTGATCCGTATGTTTTTTTCCCCCTGTACATCATGTTTCTTACCATTGTTTTGTAACAGCTCATTATATTGTGCTTTGTTAATATTTCTTTTAGGTTTATGTGACTGAAGTTCCATTGAGCTTCCAGAATCTGAAATCTCAGATCTATAAGTTCATACTTTCATCAAATTTTGGAAATTTTAAGGCATTTTTACTTTGAATATTTTTCCTGTTTTGCCCTTTCTGGAACTCTGACTGCACAGATGTTAGAATGCATAGATTAATTTACTGCTAATTTTTTATCAAAATTTTAGTGATTGGATTCATTTTGGAAACTTTCAATTTCCATATTTTTAATTCATTGATCTATTGTTTGGCAGTGTCTATTGTTCATCCCCTCTCTGTAATTATCTCATAGATATTGCAATTTTCATCTCTGAGAATTGCACTAGGTCTTTTCCCTTTCTTCTATTATTATGAATGACATATTTATGATTTTATGAACATTGTTGATGATCAAATATATTATTTTTCCCAATAAATTTTTAAAGACTTTTGTCTTCTAAGTCCATTATTTATATCATTTCTCAGTCTGTTTTCTATTTAGTGATTATTTGTTGATAATAAATCATCTTATTCTCTTTCTTTGCATCTGTGATAATTTTTCAATAATGAAAAATTATACTCTGCTGGTTGCCAGTTTTTTTTGAATTTCTTAAAGAGTTGAGTTTTATTCTGACAGGTTAAGATCTGAGATGGTTTCGATTCTACAAAACTTACCCTAAAGTTTTGTTAAAGGTCCACAGCAGCCTTTAGCTTACAGTTAATTTAGGATTAATCCTGAGATCATTAGCTTCTGAGTTTTCTACCCATTCATTGTCCCAAGATTTATGAGGTCCCTCTGGCTGGTGAAAAGCAAATGATTCCCAAGTCTTCTCCAGAAAGTTTTTAATCTACCTCTTCCTAATTTTTAGTGGTCAGATTTTGAGCTTTGGGGAGTTTTACTTCAAATCTGTACAAATCAGTATTCAGAAAGCCTCTGGAGGGTGCCTCTGCTGTTTTGCAGATTCTCTTTCTCTGTGCAACTCTCTTCTCTTTGCTCTTCTGCCCCAGGGCTCTAGTTAGCTTTCACCAAATTCCCTTGAGACCATGAGCCTTAATTTGGGTTCTCCTCCCTCCACAGTGGTCTGTAAATGCATCCGGGCAGTAACTGGAGCACTTGCGGGGCTCACTTCATTGGCACAGTCTTGCTCTGCTGCTTGCCCAGGGACCGAACTGTTTCCATTTGTTTTTCTAAGTGAGAAGGAAATTTCTGTAGCAGTTGTTATTTCTTAGGGAGAATTATTGGTTGCTGAATACACTGATTTCCCCCCATATTTCCAACACATTTTTATTGAGTTTTAAAGGTTTTTCTCTACTACTCTAGCTGCTTGGATAATTGGATATTGGTATTAACTGGGATCCTTGAATTCAAAGACAATTAGAAAAATAAATATATTGAGGAATCAGCATGGGAATGATTCTGCTGGCAAATGATTGAATATACAGAAATCAGAAAGGACTTTAAGACATTCATCAGTTTAAATGGAAGAACTCTTTCCAAGGTATGTTCAAGGTACGTTGTGGTTTGTATTTAAATGAACTAGTGTTTTGGTTTTTTGTTTTGTTTTTAGTTAAAAAGTAACAAACTGGTTTTAATTGCTAAAGGTATGAAAGATTGACTATATAAAAAATCCCTTGTTACAGACTTGTAGTGAATGTATCAAATACCACTTTTTAATTATTTTATTGGTGCCTATTAATTATATAAAATAGTGGGTTGCATTGTGGTATGTTTGTACATATGCACTTAATATAATTTCAATTTCACTCCCTGGTACCATCCTTTGCCTTTCCTTCCTCCCTTCCTATCACCCCCTTAATGGACCTAAATGGTCTCCCTTCTATTTTTATAAGATCCCCATTGTTTTTTTTTTCCTTCTATCTTCCACAAATGAGAGAAAACATACAACACTTGAATTTCTGAGTCTGCATAACTTACATAATGCTCTACATCCATTTTCCTGAAAATGACATAATTTCATTCTTTATGCTTAAATACATGTATTATATTTTATGTGTATTATGTTTCTTTTATCCATTCATCTTCTGATAGACAACTATTGTGTTCTTATAACTTAAATATTGTGAATTGTGTGAATTGTGCTGCTATAAACATGGGGATGCTCGTATCACTGAAGTATATTGTCTTTAATTTTTTTTTGATAATACTGAACAGTGGTACAGGTGGATCATTTGTTAGTTCCTTTTTTTTTTTCTTTTAGCGAAACCTCCATATGGATTTCCATAGTGGCTGTACTAATTTGCATTCCTATGAGCTGTGTATAAGGGTTACTTTTCCCTCTGCATCCTCACCAGTATTTATTGTTATTTTTATTCTCAATGATTGCTATTCTGACTGTAATGAAATGGACTCTCATTGTAATTTTGAATTTCTCTGATAACTAAATATGCTAAATATTTTTTCATGTAATTGCTGGTTATTTGTATTTCATTGTGAAATATCTGTTTAGTTCATTTCCCATTATTTGGATTTCTTTTTTTTTTTTTTTTTTTTTTTTTGGTGTTCTTCAATTCTCTGTATATTCTGGATGTTAATCTCTGTCAGATCAGGAGTTGGCTAAGATTTTCTCCTCTTCTGTAGGTGTTCTCTTCATGTTGTTCATTGTTTTCCGTGTAGTTCAGAAGTCTTTTAATTTGATATTATCCCATTTGTCGATTCTTGGTAGTATTTCCTGAACTATAGGAGTCACACTGAGGAAGTTCTTGCCTATACCTATAGGAGTTGGAGTGACAAACATTATCTTAAATGCACTTATTTGTATACAATAAACTAACCAAAATTCTATCAATCCCCAAAAAGAGACTCTTAAAAAGTAATATGGTGGCTAGCGATGTTGAATTATTTATTCTGGCAGCATTTTATTGTTTGTGAGAACCAAGTAATTTTGTTGGTATTTTATTTGCTAGCCTGGGGGATAGAGAAAAGTTTCAAACTTTTGAGTACAGAGGGTTAGAATCAACATATTCTCCATATTTTAAAGACAATCAAAAGTTTGCATAAATCAATGACATTCCTCCCACAAGCACAATGATGTCAAGGAAATGTTTTTGTTTTTCTTGAAAGCTAGATTAAAAAATCATCTCCTTTAAAAATTCAGAACAACAGATCTTCTCTACATGAATTTGTCACACAAATTTATACCACACAAGTTGTCTGGCAAACTGTCAGCCAAGTTATTTATAGAGCCTGAGGCTTTAGGAGACCCACTGTGTGTTTTCCATATGGAGCAAGCAAATGCTGATATTGTCCTGGGGAAGGAGGTTCTCCTGGCCCCATAAGACATGCACAAAGAGATCACTGCTAAATGTGAGCTCCAAATTCAAGTCTCAAAACACATTAAGACCTAAATCATGCAAGGGATAGAAAGACAACACACAGAGGAAGGAGACTTTCAAGAATTTCAAATAATAGAATTAAAAGTAAAGAATGCAAATAAAAAAAATCTGATTAACTAAAAGCAAAATAGGAAATACTAGAAAGAAGTAATAGGCTGTATTCAAAAGACCAAAGAGATTTGAAAAGAAGAAAAAGCAACAAAAATATAATAACTGAAATTTTAAAAAGTCCTCAGTGAATCTTTTAACAGAAGATTCGCTATGAAGAGAGATTAAGTAAACTGAATAAATTGTTAAGGTTATATAGAGAGATAAAATATGAAGGGAAAGCATAAGGAGAATGAGATTCATAGTAGATAGAATATTGTCCAAAGGGCTCTAATTAGAGTTTCAGAATAAAATAATAGCTTTAATTGGAAAAAGGTAATATTTAAAATGTAATAATGACTAAGAGTTTTCTAGACCTCAGAGGGCATGAATCTTCCTATGAAATCTAAGTAGGTTGAATAAATATAAATTCACAGCCAGAAACATTGTTAAGAGAACATAGAATTCAAAAAACTATTAGAATCATTCAGAGTTGGGAAAGTGCAGGGTACCTACAGCATGACCACAGATGTTATACCATGCAGTCAGAACACAAGGGAAAATATCTTTAAAGTTTGGAGACTAAATGTATGCCAAGGTAGAAATTTAAACACAGGTGAGCTATAGTTCTGTAAAGTATGTGAAATAAAGATTTTTCTTTTAAAACAAAGGAGTTTACCTGCAGCAGCCCCTCAAAGAGGAAATTTCTAAAAGGCTTGCATCTGGAAGAAGACTATGTAGTTCAGAAGGAAGAACTGTTGTGCAAGACATAACCCAGAAAAGATGCAAGAGTTGAAGTGTGGATAATAGAGGTGAATGTCAACACTAGATGCTAATAATGAAAACCATAATATTATCTACTTTACAGGGCATGGAGTAAAATATAACCAAATATATAGTAACTTAAAATGCAATATGCAATGCTCTAAATTTCTTCTATTTTGGTGAAGAGATTAAACAGGTATAAACTTCAGACATATTTGTAAAACACACATAACCTTTCTATGAAGTAAGCATATGCATCAGAATTTTAGGAGTAAATGTTAAATAAATAGCCATAGAATTAATAACACCCAATCTAGGAAAAGGAAAAAAAAAATGGGAACAAGAAGATAGGCAAATGCCTCAATTCAAAATAAACAATAACAGAGCAAATCATAGTAAAAGACAATTTAAATAGACATAGTAAGGTGCTAGAAAAAAAATTCAAACTTATTAACAATCATATTAATTGTGAAAGGTACAAATATGCTTATTAAAAGACAAAGTTTGTCAGAATTGATTTGAAAATTCTAAATATGTGCTGCTTGTAAAAATTACCCCCAACATAAAAGACACTTTTAATAAAAGTCAGGAGGTGACAAATGGCATTATTTCACTAAATAATCCTAGGGGGAAAATTCATGAGAAAGTTATAGTGGTTCTGTATTACTAAAATTGCAAAATATATAGCAGAAACATTTACAGGATTTCAGAGAAATTAACAAACCTATTACAGTATGGATTTTCATCACTAATTTAAATTAAAAATGTAAAAATGGCTATGGATATAAAATATTCACACAATGACATTAATGTAGATGATTCAAGAAGATCTTTTAAAGGAAGTAATTTTAATGCTCAACCTGAAGCAGAAATACATTTTGTACATGTTAATAGTTGATGATGCAGGCATTCTGGTCTGAATATGGTATATAATCCAAGACACAGAGAAAAAAGAAAAAAAAAACTATATATAGTATGGTGAGTTGTGTGTGTCATCTTAGCTGGTTAAAAAGATAATTTATTTCTGTGTGTGTATGGGAAGGTGATTCCAGGAGAGGTTTAAGATTTTTCATTGGTGGACTGAGCAAAGCAGTCGTCACTCTGATTGCAGAAACAGATCATCCAGTGTTTTCAGGGTATGATGAAAGTGAAGAGGTGAAGGAAGGCTAAGTCTTCTTTCCTCCATGCTCCTGGATTTCAGGTCCCTAGCTTCCCACTAGAATTTACATCATCAGCTGTTTCTCAGGACTTTGATGCCACCAACATTTCTGTGTATCTAGTTTGCAGTTGACAGAGTATGGAAATTTTCAGCACCCATGATTGTGGGAACCAATGTCTCATTCTCTCTCTTTCTCTCTCTCTCTCTCTCTCTCTCTCTCTCTCTCTCTCTCTCTCTCTCTCTCTGTCTAACCATCCTATTGGTTCTGTTTCTCTGGAGAACTCTCCTAATGCACATGGTATGATTCTGGAGCAGATAGGAGGACATTATAATAGTTTATTTTGAAGACTGAACTAAGAAAATACAAATTTGAACTTGGTCTACAGTAAATCAAAAAGTCATGATATTTCTGTTGATTGCTTGGTAGATCTTCTGTGAAGTGTCTGTTCATTTCCTTAGCCCATTTGTTGATTGGGTTATTTGCATTCTTGGTGTAAAGTTTTTTGAGTTCTTTATAGATTCTGGAGATTAGTGCTCTATCTGAAGTATGAGTGGCACAGATATTCTCCCACTCTGTAGGCTCTCTCTTCACATTGCTGATAGTTTCCTTTGCTGAGAAAAAAGTTTTTTAGTTTGAATCTATCCCAGTTATTGATTCTTGCTTTTATTTCTTGTACTTTGGGAGTCATGTTAAGGAAGTCTGGTCCTAAGCCAACATGACAAAGATTTGAACCTACCTTTTCTTATATAAGGTGCAGGGTTTCTGGTCTGATTCCAAGGTCCTTGATCCCATTTGAGTTGAGTTTTGTGCAGGGTGAGAGATAGGGGTTTACTTTCATTTTGCTGCATATGGATTTCCAGTTTTCCCAGCACCATTTGTTGAAGAGGTTATCTTTTCTCCATCGTAAGTTTTTGGAACGTTTGTCTAGTATAAGAAAACTGTATTTATGTGGATTTGACTCTATGTCTTCTATTCTGTATCATTGATGTACCTGTCTATTTAGGTGCCGATACCGTACTGCTTTTGCTACTATTGCTCTGTAGTATAGTTGAAGATCTGGTATTATGATACCCCCTACTTCACTCTTCCTGCTAAAGATTGCTTTAGCTATTCTGGGTCTCTTATTCTTCCAAATAAATTTCATGATTGCTTGCTCCATTTCTGTGAGGTATATCATGGGGATTTAAATTGAAATTGCATTGAATCTGTATAGCACTTTTGGTAGTATAGCCATTTTGACAATATTAATTCTGCCTATCCAAGAACATGGGAGACCATTCCATCATCTAAGGTTTTCTTTAATTTCTTTCTTTAGTGTTCTGTAGTTCTCATTGTAGAGGTCTTTCACCTCTTTTGTTAAACTGATTCCCAAGTATTTTATTTTATTTTTTTTTGAGACTATTGTGAATGGGTTAGTTTTCCTAAATTCTCTTTCAGAGGATTCATCACTTATGAATAAAAATACATTAGATTTATGAGCATTCAACATCTCTAGTAATAAGAGAAATGCAAATCGAAACTACCCTAAGATTCCATCTCACGCCAATTAGAATGAATGGCGATTATCAAGAACACAAACAACAATAGGTGTTGGCAAGGATGTGAGGAAAAAGGTACACTCATACATTGCAGGTGGGGTTGCAAATTAGTGCAGCCACTCTGGAAAGCAGTGTGGAAATTCCTTAGAAAACTTGGAATGGAACCACTATTTGGCCCAGCTATCCCACTTGTTGGCCTATATCCAAAGGACTTAAAATCAGCATACTACAGTGATGCAGCCACATCAAAGGTCATAGCTGCTCAATTCACACTAGCTAGATTGTGGAACCAACCTAGATGCCCTTCAATTGATGAATGGATAAAGAAACTGTGGTATATATACACAATGGAATATTACTCAGCCATAAAGAAGAATAAAATTATGGCATTTGCAGATAAATGGATGTAGTTGGAGAATATCATTCTAAGTGAGATAAGTCAATCCCAAAAAACGAAAGGCCAAATGATCTCTCTGGTGATACATAACAAGGGGTGGGAGGGAGGCAAGAATGGAGGAAGGATGGATTGTATAGAGGAAAAAGCAGTGGGAGGGGTGGGGGGAAGGAAAGATAACAGAATGAAACAAACATCATTACCCTATGTACATGTATGATTACACAAATGGTATGACTCTATTTCATGTACACCATGTACAACAGTTGTACCCCACTTGTGTACAATGAATCAAAATAATAAAATATAAAAAAAGTCATGACATTGCTTGAAGTTAGAACAGAGAGAACATGGAAATAAAATGAAAGATTTTTTGGAGACCATCTATCTATATTTCAGGTTTGAGAAAAGTAGTGAGAACCCGTGGAAGATAAACATTGGTGGAAACAGGCAGAAGAATTGAGATAGTATCCTGTCTTGATATTCAAAAGGTGACATTTTCTAAGTAACAAATACAATGGGATCATGCAGAAATGGCAAAGGAAAGTGTTATTAAATTTGTCTTTTGACACTTTATTGGTGGTCCTTAAGAGAGTCATTTTAATAGTGAAAGGAGAAAATAAACAGTGAGAAAAAAAGGGGTTGATCAAAAACTGAGCCAATATAAATAATAAATTTAAAAAAATTAAAGTGTGAAGGAAATGAGGGTCAAATAATTCTTACATAATTCAACTGTCACATCAGTGGAAATGATTCACATAATTCTCTTTATGAACTCAATTCTTCAAGATCTTTTCTCTGATAGGTATATCCAATTATATGGTCTGCCAGTGATGTTATTTTAGTATATTCCAGAGGTAACATCCTCCAACCAAATCTGATCTTTTATGTGTCCTGCTTCTGTTAATGGGTACCATCATGTGATAGTTCACGCTGAATACTTTCACAGGTAACTTTTCATTTTTTACTCCCAGTTATACTTTAGAATACCATTAGAGTTTTTCCATGTTGATTTTATCTAAATGAAATTTTTGCACTTTCTATTTAGATGCTTGGAAATTGCATCTTCCTCTATCATTCCTTTTCATATATTTACAATTATAGAAAACAACATAAAAATCAATAAGAGGCATACTTAGTAGTAATGCAACCTAGATTTTTTCTGTCACCTGTAGCAGTGAAGCACTTCTCCAGATTCTAAGGTGGTCTCCTGGTCCCTTCTGGGCCCCATGAAAGTGAATCATGTGTGAATGAAACACACCTGTGAGACTGGCGACACTATAACATCTTCTCATCAAAATAAATTGTTGAGACAAGGTTTTGTTTTACACTTTTTTATTTGATGGAACTATCAGTTTTCCCAAGCACTGTTCCCATAAACAGTGCTTATTTAATTACAGTTGGATTGATGGTGTTTTATATTTCATAGTTTCTGATTTATTCTTTTAAATATCAGAGTATTCCTCTTTTTGAGTGGAAGAAAAATGAAAAGAGATTTGTAAACACTTTTGAACATGAAGAGAAATAATTGAAAGCTTGAATTATTGAATATATATTTCTAAAATCAACTGTTATATCTGAACTTTCTGTCTAAGGTACAATAACTAGGACAATAGAGATCAGATACTTTATGGATTGAAAACTAGTAAAGAATAATCTCTTAAAATTTCTTTCTCTACAATGTAACATTCAGATTTAATATTATCCTGGAAAATTATATATTTTTATTTTGTATCAGAAACATTTCATTTCATAAATCATTATTACTTTCTCTTGATAAACACTTTTTCTCCAGTTTATTTGCATGTTTACAGTAACAGCTAGTTTATTAGAATCACAATAGAAAAAAAGCTGTATTGTGAACACAGCTTCTCTTTTAAAAATTATAGTTATTATTATTTTTGTTTTCATAGTTTATTTCCATGGAATTAAATACTATGCAATACAAAGAGATATCTTATTACTTATAGTTATTTACTTGTTCAGTATTAGTGCACTCAATGAATTATTTGACATTCATTGAACATTTATAATGTGTTAATCACCACTGTATGTAGAGCTTTGAGAGATGAATAAAGTCCAGTGGAAATTATAGCCATGAATAAACCGTCACAACATTTTATAATGAAATCTATGCTGGACTTAGTGTTGTGGTCACACAAATGTGTGGGGCCATTTCTCTTTCATTCTACTTTCCTTGAAGAAACCTCTTATGTTTTAGATATAAGAACACCTGAATATTCCAAAATAAATGGTAGTTTCCCTTTTAAATGAAGAACGTAAATGCTTGATTTACACAAGTCTTTTATTGTTTTAGTTATTTATATACAATGATGTACTAACGTTGTCTTTCTAAATTGTGACTATGAAGACCTCTTAATTTAGCCTTGTTTTCCTTTCATTTGTGTAAATATCTAAGTACGTTTCCTTTTTAAATAACCAACAAAGCAGTCACAGAATAACTTCCATTATATTTGGGACCCCATGCAAAATAACAAAAGTACTAACAGACTAAGACACTGGCCTGTAATCAAGATAGTCAGAGAAATAACACCCATACCTGAAAAAGAAAAGTCCAGTAGAGTTGGATACTCTGAGTACTGAAAAATGATCCTGTATAATCTGCCCCAATCTTAATTCTGAGACCTTAATTCCCTCACAAACCTCTATTTCAATGCTATTTCTACAAAACTGGCCACAGAATGTACCTTGAACATTCTCTGCAAGCTCCCACCCTTTGGACTTTACACATGTGATTCCCACCACTTTCCAGCCTCTTCTCCAAGATTCTGCATGGCTTCCTTTACATAGTTTCTCCATTCACATGCTTCCCAATAACCACACCTTCTGATTTTCATAGCATTCATAACCATCTCTTGTCATTTATTTATTAAATTTTTGCTGCATTAGTTTATGTATTGTCATTTCTTTCTACTAAAATATAACCTTTATACATGTAAACTTAAAATCAGCATACTACAGAGATACAGCCACATCAATGTTCATTGCTGCTCAAATCACCATAGCCAGATTGTGGAACCAACCTAGATGTCCTTCAATTGATGAATGGATAAAGAAACTGTGGCATATATATACAATGGAATATTACTCCACCATAAAGAATGATAAAATTATGGCATTTGCAGGCAAATTGATGAAATTGGAGAATATCATGCTAAGTGAGATAAGCCAATCTCAAAAAACTAAAGGAGGAATGATCTCGCTGATAAGCAGATGAGGACATATAATGGAGGGTGGGAGGGGTTAGTGTTAGGTTAGGTTAGGTTTAGGGTTAGGGTTAAGGAGGGTGGTAAGAATGGAGGAAGGAAGGACTGTATAGAGGGAAAAGAGGAGTGGGAGGAGTAGGGGAGAGGGAAAAAATAACAGAATGAATCAAACAACATTACCCTATGTAAATTTTTTATTACACAAATGGTATGCCTTGACTCCATGTACAAATAGAGAAACAGCATGTATCCCATTTGTTTACAAGAAAAAATAAATAAATAAAATCCAAAAAAAAATACATGTAAGAACACTCTTCATTTTGTTTACTGTTGTGTTACCAGGATTGGTGAGACACACACACACACACACACACACACACACACACACGTACACACACATACATATACCATGTGTTATATTCTAAGTATTTTTTACAATTGAAAAAAATAGGAGAGTATTTATTCAGATACCTTTTCATTTCTCTTTAATTTTGAAATTTTGGTAGAAATTATAGTGTTCTGGTAAAATTTGGTCACTTCTTGCACTCTAAAAGTCAATTTGTGATAATCAATTTTTTTAATCTTCTGAAATTTTATAATCCTAGAGAACTGCTTTGTCCTTTCATTATGTGAGCATTTAGGGAGAAAATGTTATTCTCTGAACAAGGAAACAGGTCTTCATCAGACAGTTTCTCTAATAGCAACTTCAAATTGAACCTCTCGTCCCACAGCACTATGAGAAATAAATTTCTGTTGTTACTTTATTATAGCAGCCCCAAAGACTATATATGGCTCAATCATGCAACTTTTGAATAAGTGCTGTACTTAAATATATATGTTAATTATGGACAGAGAACGCTGGGTTTATTATGGAGAACTACATGGCAGTAAAGCATGAAAGACCTTATCTCTGAAACCTGTCTCTGTAGCTTATATCATGAAAGACCTTTGTTTTTTCACTTCTTGAATTTATGTTTTGACTTCTATGAAATGTAGATGATGAAAGCAAGTACTGCATAGGAGTATTGTGAGAATAAATGGTATAAAGTAACAGTTTAAATCTGGGCCTCTCACATATTATAAACCCAAAAATATTAACTACTTATTGATGATTATTATTCCTGACCTAATTTTAGTTACACTGCAATTTAAAACAATTATTATAAGCCTGTGAAACCCAAATTTGAGGTTGTGGGGAAAAGGGTACATTTCATACATTGTTGATGGAACTGCAAATTAGTGCAACCAATCTGGAAAGCAGTGTGCAGATTCCTCAAAAAACTAGGAGAGGAACAACCATATAACCCAGTTCCCGCTCCTCAGTATATATCCAAATGATTTAAATCAACATAGTACAGTGATACAGCCACATCAATGTTAATAGTAGCACAATTCACAATAGCCAAACTACGGAACCAAACTTAGGTGCTCTTCAACAGATAAATGGATAAAGAAAATGTGGTTTGTATACACAATAGAGTATTATTCAGTTATAAAAAAGAATAACTTGATGGCATTTGTCATAAATGGATGGAACTGGAGACTATCGTGCTAAGTGAAATAAATCGATCCCAAAATGTCAAAAGTAGAATGTTTTCTCTTATATCAGAAGCTAATTCAAAATTAGGAGGTGTGTGGATTTTTAAAATATGATTATAAGAAAGACCAGTGGAGTAGGTAAAGGGTAATGAAGGGAAGGGTGAAGGGATGGAACTGGGAAAGTCAGTGGAATGAATCTGACCTTAACTTCCTATGTACATATATGAATATACCACAGTGAATGTCACTATCATGTGCATCCATAAGACACTACTTAAAAAAATAAGTAAATAGCAAAAAAAATCAGTAGAGTAGAGGGAGGGGAACAGAGGAAGGGAGGAGGGGAGACAAAATGGAAGTACTGCGGTGGGATGAGAATTAGAACACATTATATTCCATGTGTTTATAATTATGTCAAAATGGGTCCCATTACATATAACTGAAAAGAACCTATAAAATAACTAAAAAAGACATACTATTTATATCTAGTCAAATTTTATTATATCTATAATTAACAAATTGTCACAAATAACATTCATAATTATAGCACCTGATGTTGAAATGTGGCTCAGGCCAACTTCTCTGTAATGAATTTAAGTAATAGGTTGACTGATTTTGGAATTTTGGAGCAAAGAATAAGACTGTAAGATAGTGGCATTTGTTATAAGAAGTCAAAGGCATACAACCCGAAGTTCAGTTTGTTTTTACTCTTTGCATTACCACAATTTAAAAATGCCAAACCAATAAGGCACTATTTGTAGAGAAAATTGCCACTCTGAGATTGACAAAGAAATCTTGTGTTTTACAAGAATTTGCTTTGAGTGGATTTTCTTTATCTCTTGATTACAAGAGCCTTGTTATTATAGGGCTAATATAAGGTCATACCTAGGCCATAAGTAAATATTATTAAAGATATTCAAGGGGGAAGATTTTTCCTGTCCTGAAATAGGATTATCTCTAACAGACTAAGTAATATGCTAATAAACAAATCTCCTATCACATACTAAAGTATCTGGAGTTCTGGGTCATATTCCTAATTTTGCTATCCACTGATGTGACCTCAAACAAGTACATGTGCCTACCCACTAAAGTTGCCATTTTAAAATAAGGCATATTTCAATAGTTGACATGTTAATCAGAAGTTGCTGTAGAGATATCATCTGAAAGATATACATGTGAATTAAATTGACGAGTATCATGTTCTCTGTCAGAATGATCCTTGGATGAAGAGTTTTCTATAACTATCAGTTATAATTACTGTTAATAGTATGAAGATATCTTTCATATTTGAATGCAATGTTGGTACAAACATTGTATCTCTGTGATGACTTTCAAATATAATCACACCATTTACATAAATCCAAGTGCTCTGCTTTGCTATGTTTCACAGGGTTCAACAGTATATTTGCAACATAGGTATCTCAAACATTGCCATCATATTTTTCAAAAATAACAAAATGTTTTCTCTTAATCGTGTAAACTCTGTTTGAAATATTTTTGAAGATTGAATATATATATATATATTCAATATATGTATATATATATATATATATATATATTCCCTGAATAAATTACTCTTTTTTCTTTTGCAATACTCAGTATTGCACGAGTTAAGTAAATTGCATTTTTTGTTTTGAGTCAAGGACTCACTAAGTTGCTCAGGTTGGTCCCAAACCTGTGATCTTCCTGCCTCAGCTTCCCAAAAAGCTGGGATGGCTGTAACACTGTCTATAGTTCAATAAGTTCCTAATAACGTCTGTAAAGTTAGTGTTCACATATATTTAACCCACCTTTTCTGCCAGTCTTTATTCTTTTTCTGTTTCCTCCTTTTTGAAAAGCTCATTTTAGTACTTATTTTGTATTCATTAATTGTCAGGGAATTATTTTACTTTCTTCATTTAGAAACAGAATTTTTTTCCTTTGCATTTGAAAGATACTTTCAGTAGGAGTTGATCTCTAATTTGGCAATACTTTAATTTCAGCATTTTATTGGCCTCTGGTTTAATTACATACTTTGAAGAAATCATTTTATTTTCCTGCCTGTGACTGCTTTTAACATGTTTTTATTTTTATCTTTGGTTCTTAGCAATTTTACCCTGGTAGGTTTAGGTGCGGTTTTCTTATTTATTCACTTGGTTTTATGGATTCTTGTTCATCTGTGTCTTGATGTCTTTCACAAGTTTTAGAAAGTTCTTGACGATTAGATTCTTCAACTATTTTTTATTCCCTTCCCTCTTTCTCTCTAGCCTGGGGCTCTAGTTGTGCTATGTTACACATTTCAATGTGTCTTCTTCATTTCTTTCAAAGATAATTTATATCATCATGCAGAAAAGCAATTGAAGAAAGGACAAGAAAGGATCTAAATTATTCAATATCCTGTGGTTTAGTGTGTCTCCTAAACATGAAATTCCCTGTAGTATTCAGTATTTCATAATGATTTCACTAGTATTAAGCTAAATAATCCTGATTTCCCAAGGGATACTTGGGAGCAAAGAATTTTTCCCACTGGGTTTCTGTCCCCGCCCAGGATGCTCTATGACCTATGGAGATTATCATTGTTAAAGTAGGGAAAAGGTTGAGAACAGAGTGAAAAAGGAAGTTAAAGACCATCTTATTGAACTATTTAAGAGTTTCCAGTCTATCAAGAAATATATGAAAAATTGTTCAACATCTCTAGCAATTAGAGAAATGCAAATAAAAACTACTCTAAGATTTCATCTCACTCCAGTCAGAATGGCAATTATCAAGAATACAAACAATAATAAATGTTGGTGAGGATGTGGGGAAGATGTGCACTCTTACATTGCTGGTGGGACTGCAAATTGGTGCAACCATTATGGAAAGCAGTATAGAGATTCCACAGAACACTTGGAATGGAAACACGATATGACCCAGCTGTCCCACTCCTTGTTTTTAATTTATTTTTTATTTATTTATTTATTTATTTATTTATTTATTTTTGCGGTGCTGGGGATTGAACCCAGGGCCTTGTGCTACCAACTGGGCTATCTCCCCAGCCCCCACTCCTTGGTTTATACCCAAAGGACTTAACAAGAGCACACTACAGTGATGCAGCCACATCAATGTTTATAGCAGCTCAACTCACAATAGCTAAACTACAGAACCAACCTAGGTATCCTTCAATAGATAAATGGATGATGAAACTGTGGTATATATACACAATGGAATATTACTGAGCCTTAAAGAAGAATGAAATTATGGCATTTACCACTAAATGGATGGAGTTGGAGAATATCACAGTGAGCAAGATAAGCCAATCCCCCAAAACCAAAGGCTGAATGTTTTCTCTGATTTGTGGATGTTCATTCATAATAAGTGGGTGGGACTAGGGAAGAATAGAGTTATTTTTGTGTGTGTGTGTGTGTTTTTCATTGGTTTTGTTTATTTAGTTATACATAATATTAGGTTTCATTTTGACATAATTATAAAAGCATAAAATATAATTTGTTCCCAGTATTATAATTAAGTCCCCAGTATTTCCCCTTTCCCATTCTTCCACTCTCCCCCTGTTCCCTTTACTCTATTGATTTTTCTGCTTTTTATTTATAGGTTGTTGTTTTTTTGTTTTATTTTGTTTTTGTTTTTGTTTTTTATTTTTATTATTATTGTATACAAATGGGATACATGTTGTTCCTCTATTTGTACATGGAGTCAAGGCATACCATTTGTGTAATCATACGTTTACATAGGGCAATGATGTTTGATTCACTATTTTTTTTCCCTTCCCCCCTCCCCTCCCACCCCTCTTTTCCCCCTATACAGTTCTTCTTTCTTTCATTCTTACCACACTCCTTATCCCTAACCCTAAACCTAACCCTAAACCTAATGATAACCCCTCCCACCACCCATTATATGTCCTCATCCCCTCATCATCGAGATCATTCGTCCTTTAGTTTTTTGAGATTGGCTTATCTCACTTAGCATGATATTCTCCAATTTCATCCATTTGCCTGCAAATGGCATAATTTTATCATTCTTCATTGCGGAGTAATATTCCATTGTATATATATGCCACAGTTCTTTATCCATTCATCAACTGAAGGGCATCTAGATTGGTTCCACAATCTGGCTATGGTGAATTGAGCAGCAATGAACATTGATGTGGCTGTATCTCTGTAGTATACTGATTTTAAGTCCTTTGGGTATAGGCCAAGGAGTGGGATAGCTGGGTCAAATGGTGTTTCCATTCCAAGCTTTCTGAGGAATCTCCATACTGCTTTCCAGAGTGGCTGCACTAATTTGCAACCCCACCAGCAATGTATGAGTGTTCCTTTTTCACCACATCCTCGCCAACACCTATTGTTGCTTGTGTTCTTGATAATCGCCATTCTAATTGGGGTGAGATGAAATCTTAGGGTAGTTTTGATTTGCATTTCCCTTATTACTAGGGATGTTGAACATTTTTTCATATATCTGTTGATTGCTTGTACATCTTCTTCTGTGAAGTGTCTGTTCATTTCCTTAGCCCATTTGTTGATTGGATTATTTGTATTCTTCGTGTAGAGTTTTTTGAGTTCTTTATAGATTCTGGAGATTAGTGCTCTATCTGAAGTATGGTTGGAAAAGATATTCTCCCACTCTGTAGGTTCTCTCTTCACATTGCTGATAGTTTCCTTTGCTGAGAGAAAGCTTTTTAGTTTGAATCTATCCCAGTTGTTGATTCTTGCTTTTATTTCTTGTGCTATGGGAGTCCTGTTAAGGAAGTTTGATCCTAAGACAACAAGTTGAAGATTTGGACCTACTTTCTCTTCTATAAGATGCAGGGTCTCTGGTCTGATTCCAAGGTCCTTGATCCATTTTGAGTTGAGTTTTGTGTAGGGTGAGAGATAGGGGTTTAATTTCATTCTGTTGCATATGGTTTTCCAGTTTTCCCAGCACCATTTGTTGAAGAGGCTATCTTTTCTCCATTGCATATTTTTGGAACCTTTGTCTAGTATGAGAAAATTGTATTTATTTGTGTTTGGGTCCATGTCCTCTATTCTGTACCATTGATCCACCTGTCTATTTTGGTACCAATACAATGCTGTTTTTGTTACTATTGCTTTGTAGTAGAGTTGAAGATCTGGTATTGCAATACCCCCTGCTTTACTCTTTCTGCCAAGGATTGCTTTAGCTATTCTGGGTTTTTTATTCTTCCAGATGTATTTCATAATTGCTTGCTCTATTTCTGTAAGGTACATCATTGGGATTTTAATTGGAATTGCATTGAATCTGTATAGCACTTTTGGAAGTATGGCCATTTTGACAATATTAATTCTTCCTATCCAAGAACATGGGAGATCTTTCCATCTTCTAAGGTTTTCTTTAATTTCTTTCTTTAGTGTTCTGTAGTTCTCATTGTAGAGGTCTTTCACCTCTTTTGTGAGATTGATTCCCAAGTATTTTATTTTTTTCAAGGCTATTGTGAATGGGGTAGTTTTCCTAATTTCTCTTTCTGAAGATTCATCGCTCATGTATAGAAATGCCTTAGAATTATGTGCATTGATCTTATATCCTGCTACTTTACTGAATTCACTTATTAGATCTAAAAGTTTTCTCAGGGAATTTCCTGGTTCCTCTAAGTATACAATCATATCATCAGCAAATAAGGACAGTTTGAGTTCTTCTTTTCCTATTCGTATCCCTTTAATTTCTTTGGTCTGTCTAATAGCTCTGGCTAGAGTTTCAAGGACGATATTGAATAGAAGTGGTGAAAAAGGGCATCCCTGCCTTGTTCCAGTTTGTAGGGGGAATGCTTTCAGTTTTTCACCATTTAGAATGATATTAGCCATGGGCTTAGCATAGATAGCCTTTACAATGTTAAGGAATGTTCCCACTATCCCTATTTTTTCTAGTGTTTTGAGCATGAAGGGTGCTGTATTTTATCAAATGCTTTTTCTGCATCTATTGAAATAATCATGTGATTCTTGACTTTAAGTCTATTGATATGGTGAATGACATTTATTGATTTCATGATGCTGAACCAACCTTGCATCCCTGGGATGAAAACCACTTATCATGGTGCACTATCTTTTTAACATGTTTTTGTATGTGATTTGCTAAAATTTTGTTTAGAAGTTTTGCGTCGATGTTCATTAAGGATATTGGTCTGAAATTTTCTTTCCTCGATGTGTCTCTGTCTGGTTTAGGTATCAGGGTAATATTGGCTTCATAGAATGAGTTTGGAAGGGTTCCCTCCTCTTCTATTTTATGGAATACTTTGAGAAGTATTGGAATGAGCTCTTCTTTAAAGGTTTTGTAGAACGCGGCTGAGAACCCATCTGGTCCTGGACTTTTCTTTGTTGGTAGGCTATTGATGACTTCTTCTATTTCATAACTTGAAATTGCTCTATTTAAATTGTTTATGTCCTCCTTGTTCAGTTTAGGCAATTCATATGTCTCTAGAAACCTGTTGATGTCTTCAAAATTTTCTATTTTGTTGGAGTATAGATTTTCAAAATAGCTTCTAATTATGTTTTGTATTTCAGTCGTGTCTGTTGTGATATTTCCTTGTTCATTCCAAATTTTAGTGATTTGCGTTTTCTCTCGTTTTCTCTTTGTTTGTGTGGCTAAAGGTTTATCAATTTTGTTTATTTTTTCGAAGAACCAACTATTTATTTTGTCAATTTTTTGTATTGTTTCTTTTGTTTCAATTTCGTTGATTTCAGTTCTGAGTTTAACTATTTCCTGTCTTCTACTACTTTTGGTGTTGGTCTGTTCTTCTTTTTCTAGGGCTTTGAGCTGTAGTGTTAGGTCGTTTATTTGTTGAGTTTTACTTCTTTTATTAAATGCACCCCATGAAATAAATCTTCCTCTAAGTACTACTTTCATAGTGTCCCAGAGATTTTGATATATTTCTTTGTTCTCGTTTACCTCTAAGAATTTTTTAATTTCCTCCTAATATCTTCTGTTATCCATTCATCATATAATAGCATATTGTTTAATCTCCAGGTGTTGGAGTAGTTTCTGTTTTTTATTCTGTCATTTATTTCTAACTTCAATTCATTATGATCTGATAGAATACAAGGTAGTGTCTCTATCTTCTTGTATTTGCTGACATTAGCTTTGTGGCATAATATATGGTCTATTTTAGAGAAGGATCCATGTGCTGCTGAGAAGAAAGTGTATTCGCTCTTGGTTGGATGGTATATTCTATAAATGTCTGTTAAGTCTAAATTATTGATTGTGTTATTGAGATCTATGGTTTCTTTGTTCAATTTTTATTTGGAAGATCTGTCCAGTGGTGAGAGAGGCGTGTTAAAATCGCCTAGTATTATTGTGTTATGGTCTATTTGGTTTCTAAAATTGAGAAGGATTTGTTTAACATACATCGATGAGCCACTGTTTGGGGCATAGATGCTTATTATTGTTATATCTTGCTGATTTATGCTTCCCTTAAGCAGTATGAAACGTCCCTCTTTATCCCTTCTGACTAACTTTGGCTTGAAGTCCACATTATCTGAAATGAGGATGGATACTCCAGCTTTTTTGCTGAGTCTATGTGCATGGTATGTTTTTCCCCATCCTTTCACCTTTAGTCTATGGGTATCTCTTTCTATGAGGTGAGTCTCTTGCAGGCAACATATTGTTGGATCATTCTTTTTAATCCAATCTGCCAGTCTATGTCTTTTGATTGATGAATTCAGACCATTAACATTCAGGGTTATTATTGAGATATGATTTGTATTCCCAGTCATTTGGTTCATATTTAAAATTTTAATTATGTATTTATTTCTTTTTTGACACATCTTGGTTCCTCCTTTATTTGACAGTTACTTTAGGGTAATTCCTCCCCTTGCTGATATGCTTCTTTGTTTTTTATGTCTTCCTCATGAAATATTTTGCTGAGAATGTTCTGTAATGCTGGCTTTCTTTTTGTATATTCTTTTAGTTTTTGTTTATCATGGAATGATTTTATTTCATCGTCAAATTTGAAGGTAAGTTTTGCTGGGTATAAGATTCTTGGTTGGCATCCATTTTCTTTCAGAGCTTGAAAAATGTTGTTCCAGGCCCTTCTAGCTTTTAGGGTCTGGATTGAAAAATCTGCTGATATCTGTATTGTTTTCCCCCGAATGTAATTTGGTTCTTTTCTCTCACAGTCTTTAAAATCTGTCTTTATTTTGTATGTTAGGTATTTTCATTATAATGTGCCTTGGTGCGGGTCTGTTGTAGTTTTGTGTATTTGGAATCCTATAAGCCTCTTGGACTTGATTTTCCATTTCATTCTTCAGATTTGGGAAATTTTCTGATATTATTTCATTGAATAGATTATTCATTCCTTTGGTTTGTTTCTCTAAGCCTTCCTCAATCCCAATAATTCTCAAATTTGGCCTTTTCATGATATCCCATAGTTCTTGGAGATTCTGCTCATGATTTCTTACCATCTTGTCTGTTTGTTCAACTTTGCTTTCGAGATTAAATATTTTGTCTTCAATATCTGAAGTTCTGTCTTCCAGGTGTTCTATCCTATTGGTTATGCTTTCTATGGAGTTCTTAATTTGGTTTATTGTTTCCTTCATTTCAAGGATTTCTGTTTGGTTTTTTTTCAATATCTCTAATTCTTTATTGAAATGATCTTTTGCTTCCTGTATTTGCTCTTTTAACTGTCGATTGGTGCTATCATTCAATGCCTGCATTTGCTCTTTCATCTCATCGTTTGTTTCCCTAATCATTTTAATTATGTACATTCTGAACTCCCTTTCTGTCATTTCTTCTGCCATGCTGTCGTTGGATTTTATTGATGTAACATCTAGATTTGTTTGGGGCATTTTCTTCCCTTGTTTTCTCATATTGTTAAGGAATCAGTGGGTCATTAAGATATTGCAGATTTCCTCTATCGACTTATAATGTCCCTGAAGATTGCTAGTATATCCCCTCTTATCCTTCAGTAGCCTGCAGTCTTGGAGGAAGTTGATAATGCGGAGCTCCAGGAAGAAGCTGCCTCTCTAGGGGTGGTGACCCTCAGGTGGGGTATATTCCCTGCTAGTGGTCAGAGGTGCCTCCACTTGTTGACCAATGGTCATCCAACGGGGAACTAGTCTGCGGGCTGAGGCAAGTCCTGTTTGTGCCTGTGTCTCTGGTTTTACCATCCTTGTGGGAAAACCTCCCCTGGCCGGGACAACTCACTCGGTGGGGACGTCTTGTTGATCAGTTCCCCTCCTAGAGGTTCCCCTCAATCTACAACTACCACCTGGGCTGGGCTGTCTTCCTCTGCAATGTTCCCAGGGGCCCTGACCTACCTCCTGGGCCTGGGAGCCTCACCCTTCGCAGGCGAGTCTCCTTAGGCTGCCTCTTCCAGAGAATCTGCCCGCAGTCCTGGAAACTTCGCTCCGCCCCTAGGCATGTCTCTGTGCGGCTCTTCCAGCAAGAAGCCACCTAGCTCCTGGGACCCTGCTCTGCACCTAATCGCCTGGCTATGTGGCCCCTCCTCTGAGCCGCCACCTGGAGCCCCGTACAATAGCTCCGAGACCCAGAGACCCGCCACACACCTCCTTCTCCGGACAGCGGCTGGGTTTCCGACGCAGTCACTAGGAGCCCAAGCAATTCACTTCTAGTCTTCTCTACCCGTAGCCCTAGGCAGTCACTCCAAGTCCAAGTGACCTGCCCTGTTCCTCCTCCTCCTCCTCGGGGTAGTCCCCCAGTGTGTTCAGGAGCGGTGGCTCTGAGACCAAGTGACCCACCACGCTCCTCCTCCAGGCAGGCCACCGGTGTTCAGGAGCGGTCGCTTTTAGTCCAATCAACTCACCACTCACCTCCTCCTCTGGCAACCGCCTGTGGCTCTGATGCAGTCACTCCTAGGTCAAGCAACCCGCCGTGCTCCTCCTCTTCCTCCGGGCAACCTCCCGGTGTTCAGGAGCGCTACCTCTGAGTTCAAACAGCTTGCCACACAGCTCCTCCTCAGGCAGCCGCCCGGAGCCCCAGTGGTTGCTCCGAGTCCAAGCGCTGTGCTGAGCCGCCTCCTCTACGATGATCCCAGTTGTCTGTGTTTACCGCTCCTGTGGGGAGAGGGGCGTTTCACTGAGCAACTCTACTTCACAAAGTTCCCTGCGTTCCGGGGATACCGCCCCATCCGGGATACCTCCCCAATGGGAGAGACTCACCCAGCGACTTTGAGTTGGTCCCAAGTCTCTATCTCCTCTTTTGAATCTTGCGTCCTGGAGCAACATGAAATGCAGCCGCCCTCTAGTTCGCCATCTTGAAACTCCTGGCATCCATTTTCTTTCAGGGCTTGGTAAATGTTGTTCCAGGCCTTTCTAGCTTTTAGGGTCTGGACTGAAAAATCTGGTGATATTCTTATTGGTTTCCCTCTGAATGTAATTTGATTCTTTTCTCTTGTGGCCTTTAAAATTCTGTCTTTGTTTTGTATGGTAGGTATTTTCATAATAATGTGCCTTGGTGTGGGTCTGTTGTAATTTTGTATATTTGGATTTCTATAAGCCTGTTGTACTTGGTTTTCCCTTTCATTCCTCAGATCTGGGAAATTTTCTGATATTATTTCATTGAATAGATTGTTCATTCCTTTGGTTTGTTTCTCTAAGCCTTCCTCAATCCCAATAATTCTTAAATTTGGCCTTTTCATGATATCCCATAATTCTTGTAGATTCTGTTCATGATTTCTTACCATCTTTTCTGTTTGGCCAACTTTGTTTTCAAGATTAAATAATTTGTCTTCAATGTCTGAGGTTCTGTCTTCCAGGTGTTCTATCCTATTGGTTATGCTTTCTATGGAGTTTTTAACTTGGTTTATTGTTTCCTTCATTTCAAGGATTTCAGTTTGTTTTTTTTTCAGTATCTCTAACTCTTTATTGAAATGATCTCTTGCTTCCCGTATTTGGTCTTTTAACTGTTGATTGGTGCGATCATTTAATGCCTGCATTTGCTCTTTCATCTCCTCCTTCAATGCCTGCATTTGCTCTTTCATCTCCTCATTTGCTTCTCTGATTGTTTTAATTACGTACATTCTGAACTCCCTTTCTGACATTTCTTCTGCTGTGCTGTCATTGGGTTTTATTGATGTAGTATCTAGGTTTGTTTGGGACATTTTCTTCCCTTGTTTTTTCATATTGGTCAGATGTCAGTGGGAATCTGAGATATTGCAGATTTCCTCTATTGGCTTATAGTGTCCCTGTTGATTTCCAGTGTATCACCTCCCAGCCTTCAGTAGCCTGATGTCTTAGAGGAACTTGATAATGCAGTGTTTCCGAAGAAAGCTGCCCCGAGCCCCCTACTGGTTCCAGGGCTTGGAGCTGGCTCTGTGCGGAAAGGCTCTCACTGGGGGCCTGCACTGTGCAGCTGGCCGTGTGGGGGGAGCCCACCGCCGGAGTGTGGAAGGCTACCTTGGGAAGACTCTAGCTGCCCTGCCCTGCTCTGATAAGCCACCCCTATCTGTGCCTGCCGCCCAGGCCAAGTTTCGCCCAGTTGGGGAGACTCACCCTGTGACTCTATTTTTGTCCAAGTCTCTCAATGCCTCCCCTTCTTGAGTCCTGGGTTCTTGAGCGACTGGAGATGTAGTCACCCTCTAGTCCGCTATCTTGGATCGCCCCGTGGAAAGAGCCTGCGGCCGGAGTGGGCAGAGTCGCCTGGAGAAGTCTCTGGCTGCCCTGCCCTGATCCCAGAAGCTGCTTGCAGATCGAAGCTCTCCGTTGGCTCGGGGACTTGTGGCTGGCTCTATGTAGAAATGCTCTCACTGGGTGGTCTGTTCCGAGAAGCTAGCCTTGAAAAACGCCTCCCACCGCAGGGGTCCAGGCTGCTTGGGGAGGTCTCTGGCGCCCCTGTCCTGGTCCCTGAAGCTGCTTGCAGGCCGGAGCATGCCGCGCTGGCTCCGGGACTTGGAGCTTGCTGTGATCAGGAAGGCTCTCACTAGGGAGCCTGCTCCGAGAACCCGGAGAAGCTGGCTGTGTGGGAGGGGCCCAGCACCGGAGTGCACAGGGCTGCCTGTGGAAGACTCTAGCTGCCCTGCCCTGCTCCGATAAGCCACCTCTATCTGGGCCTGCCACCTGGGCCGAGCTTTACCCAGTGGGCAGACTCACCCGTGGCTCTGGTCCGAGTCTCTCAATGCCTCCCCTTCTTAACTCCTGGGTTCTGGAGCAACTGGGGATGCAGTCCCCCTCTAGTCCGCCATCTTGGATCGCCCCGTGGAAAGAGCCTCTAGAGTTATTTTGGATTAGGTAGA
This sequence comes from Sciurus carolinensis, assembly GCF_902686445.1. Classification (NCBI taxonomy): domain Eukaryota; kingdom Metazoa; phylum Chordata; class Mammalia; order Rodentia; family Sciuridae; genus Sciurus; species Sciurus carolinensis. The sequence continues at coordinate 28,192,097 of NC_062220.1, read as the reverse complement.
GGAGTGCAAAGGGATGGAAGAAGGAATGGGTGTAGGAAGGATAGTAGAATGAATCAGACATTATTATCTTATGTATATGTATTATCTTATGTATATGTATCTTATGTATATCTTACGTATATATATGACTATACATACAACCAGAAGAGTGAGAAGTTATACTCCATTTATGTATGATGTGTCAAAGTGCATTCTACTGTTATGTATAACTAGAACAAATTTTAAAAGTTTCCAAGTGTTCTTTTCAATTTATTCAACAATAATTTAAAATATATTTTTCTTATGTCATTTTTCCAGTCCTAGTTTAGGCTCTGAAACTAAATACTGGAAATGCTATGAGGAAGTCTGACAATCTAGGAATTGCAATCTGTGGAAAGCCCAGGAGTTGCTGATGGATTTCCTTAAGACACATTTTCAAAACCTTCTTTTACATTTTCACTGTTTAGGACAGGATTGTTTCAAATTATACTAATATATTTTCTACCCATGACTATATTCTCTAATGAGCAAGATGAATTATAAGCATGTTCTTCAAATCATTTTCCTTACTGGTCATAGTTTAATGCTCTTTCAAATAATTGTTAACTAGCAAGTATTTTTTATAGTTTCTAAATCACTAGTACTATTTTGGAGATAATTTGGAACTTAAAAACTGCCTTACTAAAAATAAATTAAGAGGTGATTGTTTTCAAGCTGTTCAAGTCTGTTAGAATGCAGGTCAACTTTGGAAGGATACATCAGTTGCTTTTACCTTAATGTCTTAATCTTGCCCTTGTGAAGTAAGGCAATCATCTGCTATCATTCTTCTCAAGTACAGCTTATTTCTCCTCCACTATACTTAAAAATACTTTTACATTAGTGAGGTAACACTGGAATAAAAATAAACAGAACTGTGACCACAACATGATAACTGTGAAACACCTCTGTCATTGTTTCCTCCTTTCTACATCTTCCCTATCACACAAACAGCACTCGGTGACAATTATCTTAACTCTTTTATATTCATGGATTCCTTGACAATAAGAATTGACTTTTATGTGTGGATTCTGGGTATGCAAAACAACATCCAATAGATAGGGGTGGAACAAAAGGAAGACAAAATAAAAGAAATGAAAATGCTATGATTAAAAGAAAACCATCTTACATTTGCACTTCAAGAGAAGCATCTTATTTTTAAAGCAGATGCTTCATTTTGTAAAATCCCCAATTTGTTCTTTAAATTTGGACATGCGTAGATAAAGGAATAATTAGCTATGAATTGGGAGAGTTTGTGTTGGGTACCACTAAAATCTATGAGCACATTTCCAGTTGTGTACTTAATACTATTTTAGAATTTCATATTTTGGAAATGAGAACAAAAATATTGGGTGTTCTGTCTAAAATCATGAAGAAATGATGATTCAAACTATTCAAGGCTTTCCTTGCACAGGGCAATAATGGTTCCACACTGTATGTATTATCTAAACACCTGCACCAATCCTGTAATGTAGGTTGAGTCTGAAGGGTTGTTCTTTTGAGATGCAGAGGATTTAAGTAGCTTAAATAAATGATGAAGATGGAATTCAAATCTGAGTAGTCAGAATCTAAAGTTCACACATTTAGATTAGATTATTATATTAATGAAAGCTCAGCCCTAAAATATTGAAATAACTAAAAAGCAATGGAAATATTTAGCAAATTATCCTTTATATTTTGAAAGTTACATTTCATTTTAAATTGAATATTTTGTACATCATCAGATGTTATCATGTGAACTTTTAAGAGCAAACATATTTATATAAAATTTGTTTATATTATTCAGATAGGAGCATAAATGTAAGAAACATTTAATATAAAATTTAATAGCCTTTAATCAAATAAAAATGCCCTATTAGCTTTTTTTTGTTTTTGTTTTTTAGCATTTGCATTTATTATTTTCTTTTTTTTTTATTGTAAAAAAATGGGATACATGTTGTTTCTCTGTTTGTATATGGCGTAAAGGCATACCATTTGTGTAATCATAAATTTACATAGGGTAATGTTGTTTGATTCATTCTGTTATTTTTTCCCTTCTCCCCCCACCCCTCCCACCCCTCTTTTCCCTCTATACAGTCCTTCCTTCCTCCATTCTTGCCCCCCTCCCTAACCCTCACTCTAACCCTAACACTAACCCCTCCCACCCCCCATTATGTGTCATCATCCACTTATTAGCGATATCATTCATCCTTTGGTTTTTTGAGATTGGCTTATCTCACTTAGCATGATATTCTCCAATTTCATCCATTTGCCTGCAAATGCCATAATTTTATCATTCTTTATGACTGAATAATATTCCATTGTATATATATACCTCAGTTTCTTTATCCATTCATCAATTGAAGGACATCTAGGTTGGTTCCACAATCTGGCTATTGTGAACTGAGCAGCTACGAACATTGTTGTGGCTGTATCTCTGTAATATGCTGACTTTAAGTCCTTTGGGTATAGGCCAACGAGTGGGATACCTGGGTCAAATGGTGGTTCCATTCCAAGTTTTCTAAGGAGTCTCCACACTGCTTTCCAGAGTGGTTGCACTAATTTGCAGCCCCACCAGCAATGTATGAATGTACCTTTCTCCCCACATCCTCGCCAACACCTGTTGTTGCTTGTATTCTTGATAATCGCCATTCTAATTGGGGTGAGATGGAATCTTAGGGTGGTTTTGATTTGCATTTCTCTTATTACTAGAGATGTTGAACATTTTTCCATATGTTTGTTGATTGCTTGTAGATCTTCTTCTGTGAAGTGTCTATTCATTCCTTAGCCCATTTGTTGATTAGATTATTTGCATTCTTGGTGTAGAGTTTTTTGAGTTCTTTATAGATTCTGGAGATTAGTGCTCTATCTGAAGTATGATTGGCAAAGATTTTCTCCCACTCTGTAGGCTCTTTCTTCGCATTGCTGATAGTTTCCTTTGCTGAGAGAAAGCTTTTTAGTTTGAATCTATCCCAGTTATTGATTCTTCCTTTTATTTCTTGTGCTATGGGAGTCCTGTTGAGGAAGTCTGATCCTAAGCCAACATGTTGAAGCTCTGGGCCTACTTTTTCTTCTATAAGATGCAAGGTCTCTGGTCTGATTCCGAGGTCCTTAATCCGTTTTGAGTTTAGTTTCGTGCATGGTGAGAGATATGGGTTTAGTTTCATTCTGTTGCATATGGATTTCCAATTCTCCCAGCACCATTTGTTCAAGAGGCTATCTTTTCTCCAGCAAGGTATTTGCAAGGTGTTCTCATGTCACATACTAGCTAACTATATGATGAAGATACAGAAGAGAAAGTTATTTCTACTAATATTAAAGAACTTCTTGAAAAATTTTTGATTTCTAATTTTTACTGCTATAATTTAAATTTTAGCAGAACATTTCTCGCTCAGGACTGTTAGAAAATCTGGATTAAATCCTCAACACAAAATAAACAAACACAAATCTTTTAGAAAGCACTGGAGAATTCACGTTTAAGTGAATGAGTCAAGATTTCTTTAAATTTACAAAGAAAAGTTGAACAATGAGAAAAGTCACGTTGAAAATTGTAAAAAAAGAACAGAAGCTATTCTGTTGCTCATTTTTCTGGGTGGCAGTTTTTCCTAAAGTACATTACATTTATTCCTATTTTGTACAGTTGATTGCTATGGCAGATGATATTTTTTGAATTATTTTTTAAAATTGTTCTAATTAACTATACATGACAGCAGAATGCATCTCAACTCATTGTACACAGATTGAGCACAACTTCTTATTTCTGTGGCTGTACATGATGCAGTCACACTGGTTGTACAATCATACATGTATATAGGGTAATAATGTCCATCGCATTCCACCATCCTTCTCACCCCCGCACCCCCCCCCCTCCTTTCACTCCCCTCTACCAAATCCAAAATTTCTCCTTCTTCCCTAAGGCCCCACCCCATTATGGATCAGCATCTGCATATCAGAGAAAACATTTGGACTTTGGTTTTTGGGATTGGCTTATTTTACTTAGCATAATATTCTCCAACTCCGTCCATTTGCAGATGATATTTTAAGGACTGTCGATATAGCACACTGGAAGAGTGTTTTCCTAGCACATGCAAGGCCCTGGGTGCAGTCCAAAAGTAAATAAATAAACAAATAAATAAAATTTCATTTGATTGCCTATAATAGAAAAAACAATCATTTTAACATACAAATCTTGTGTCTCATGGTTTTACTGAAATTGCTCACTGATTAAAATACTTATCTTAAATGCTTTCCTACTTTCATGTAGTCAGTCAAACAAAACCCCCCAAAACAGAAAAGTTTTATTTCTTACGTTGATAGCATATAGCATATCTTTTCTTGGTTCTCTTTCTCTTGTTTAGGTTATGATTTTCAGCTCAGTATTCGTTAGAAGTGGACAGGTGGACATCCTTTTCTCCTTTAGGGGAAAGGCTATCTCAAAATGTTGAACTGCAACACACACCTAAAATAAAGATACATTGCTCATGTTGTACTCCCATTTTAAACAATCTTGAATTTTAATTATCAATAATTTGGTTAGAGTATTTGCTTCTGTGTCCTGAGAGGGGTTTTGTTTATTGGTGTTTTAATCTGGCATTATTCTTTGGTATTCAGATTAAAGTTATGATGGCCTCCAAAAATAAATTGGAAAGATGTTTTCCTCTTTTGATTTCCCTGAAGGAATAAATGTAAAGCACTCTTCAAATTTTTATTCTATATTTTTATAAAATCACCATTAAATCCAGCTAAGCATGAATATTTCTGTTAAAGTAAACTTGTATTTATTTATTTATTTATTTATTTATTTATTTATAATATATATAAGATTATTCAACTTTCACTTTTTGGTCACTTTTGCTAAATTGTGTTCATGAAATTTGCCTATTTCACTTAAATTTTCAATTTTGATGTGTATTTTTTAGCATTTTTTTTTTTACCTCTTCAATGACTGACTGAAGGAACTACAATGATGCTCCATTTCTCATTTTTATTCCTAAGTTGATATTTTTTCTTTTCTTTTTATAAAATCAAACTCAGAAGTATATAAATTACATAAATTTATTAGGTCTGTTAAAAGAGACCTTTTTATTTTCTAAATAATTTTTGAAACAGTTCAACTTCTGCTCTTATCTTACATCTTTCATTTTACTTTCCTTGGGTTTTATTTAGCAAATTTTTGAGATAGTTTTCTTTTTCTGATTTTTTGGGATGAATATTTAGTTTTTTATAGTTGTTGTTAATCTTTGCTCTTTCTGATATTCATCAAGTCATTTTCTTCCTAAATATGACTTTAGCTGTATCCTTTAAGTTTTAGTATCTCATATATTAGATATCATTTGGTTAACATTTCAGTTGTGCTTTCTGAAGGAGAAGGGAGGACCATGGGTCCTGGGTGGAGGACGCAACAATGGGCTCTGGGCTGTGGACTTCCATCCCAGGAGCAATGGATTTCAAACTCTTACAAATATTTTCATGATTAAGACCTGGAACCTGCACAACTAGTTCCCTGACTGCCCAACCAGCTTGTTCTAAGTCTCTAAATGATTAGGTCACACTAAACATTCTGTATGACTAACTCTTATAAAAAGCTATAAAAAATAGACCCCCCCCACCCCGTAACCAGTTGCCATTTTCTCCCCTGAAAAATGTGCCATCCCACCACTGCTTAATAAAGACAGCTTGCTGATCCGTTGAAGTCTGTTCCTATTTCAGTTATTTTTGCTTACAGTTTCTATTTTGATCCATGAATTTCTTAGAAGTGCACTACTTAATTTCTAAAATTTGGGTGAATTAATTTTTTTAGATATGGTTTTATTATTGACGTGGCTTCCTTTCAGTCTTTGGAGATTTGTTGAGAGCACCATTAAGACATACTATAGGTTCACTTTGGTAAATGTCCCACATGGATGTGAGAATATTATAGATTTTAACTTATGGAGTTGTTATATATCTGCCTGTTAGACCATGATTCCTAATCATTTTGTTTAGTTATTCTATAGTTTACAGATATCTCATCTTTTTGTTTTATATAATATCTTAACCTCAACAATCATAAATAATTTTTATCATGATTTTCCATATTTCTATTTTCCTTTTTAGTTTTGATGACAATAATGCCTACAAATTAAGAGTTATTATATATTCATGATAAATATTTTTACTATGATACAATGCCACTTTTTATCTCTAATAATGCATTTTGTCTTAAAATCATTTGATATTATTGAGTTTTGATTATTATCTGCATGCTATGTATTACTCCAATCTGGAATTTTAAACATTTCTGGTTATATAGTTGAAGACATACAAGGAATAAAAACATGATCTCAAAAACATAGAGCATAACCCACCTTTTTAAAAAATTTCAATACCTCTAAAGTTATGAATATCCTGCAGGTGTAGGAAAGTGAAACCAAACTTGCATATTTATAGAGAGAAGTTATAAATTCATTTCTGAGAATTATGCATAGGCATTCTTTTCTTGTATTTTTTTCAAAAACATCAAAAATTTAGCAATTTAGCATAAATATCTTCCTTCTATAGTTTAAATTCAATGTTTATTTTTAAAAGATCATATTATACAAGTTTTGCAATGAGATTACTGATCATCAGTTTTCCTAATTTAGCTCTTTCTCTTTCTCAAGCTGCTCCAAAAATAGATATATTAATCTAATTGAAATTATTCAATGTATCTCTATTTGTTACATGATAATTTCTGAACACTTTATTGTACAATAATGTCCTATGTGATAGAAATTCTTTTTTTAAAATTCCCTAATCTTAAACAGCAGTCTCTGAACAAAGGATGTGTGTTTAGGTTCCCTGAACAATCTAATTCTCATACAGAGTATCCACGACCATGTTCTTAGTGAATCCTGGTCCTTCACCCTTGGAAAAAGTGTATTTCTTTGGGGCAGCGATATTTAACTGTGTCTACCTTCCATACTCTAATACATGTGAACTACCAAGCACACCAAAACTAAAAGGAAAGGCCTAGGGATATAGCTCAGTTGGTAGAGTGCCTGCTTTGCATGCATAAGGCCCTGGGTTCCAAACCCCGGTGCCACAAAAAAATAAAAATAAATAAATAAACTAAAAGGAGAATAGAAATCGCTTGTGTTTGTGCTCGTTTCTGTTATTGATATCTTGTACACCGCTATGAATTCTTATATTCCCCACAACAAATAATATTGAGGATGAGCATTATGTTCTTCATTTTTGTTTATTTAATTCTAAACACCTATGTAATAGCTCACAGTTTTTTGTTAATTAAGAGGAATTCTTTCTAAAATAAAAACTCATATCTGTCACTGCTATGCACCACCAGAATCATTGGTTTGGACATTAATTGACAACCAAACATATACTTTGCAATAGGTTTCTCAATTACCACCTTTTCTTAGCTTTAAGAAAGGATACAATGTAGGAAACCATACAGCAAATTCAATAGTGGTGTAGGGAAGCTCTCCTAACTCTCAGGGATATCTTCCAGTATGCCATTGACATAATATGGTTTTCACTCAATACATGTATGAACTCAAAAGACAAAATTTAGTGTGTGTACACTATCTGAGTTTAAGGAAAGTACTAGTTCCAGAACTCCTCAACTTTACATCTGCCTGCTCCTAGAGCCCACTCATGTGCCTATGATTAGTGAGGCTACTTTTGCAATCTTATCATTTTCAATCATTAATTATTTAATAACAGATGAGTGGTCTGGAAGGTAGTCCTCACTTTGAATTTTGTATGAGTAAACAACTAAACAATACTTGTGTTACCAGTGTCTGTCTCCAGGCAAACTTGAGGCTAGAAGACTCACAAAACCACTGCTACTTCCTCTTCTATTGCACAGAAATTCTGTTGGGTAAGGGAATTGAGCATTTTGGAGAAAGGAAGAAAAAAATGTCTTCAAATAAAAAAGGGGAAAAAAAAGCTGTTTCTTGCATTGCTAATTCCCGGGGCTAGAATGCTAAATTATAATAGCATGTGCTTTGTTTCATAGCATAACCTGAAATCAGAAAGTTCTCATGATCAATTTTCAGCATCAATCCCTAATTTCTAAATTTATCTTGTCTATAGATGCAATCAGGACATAGAGGCAATTTGAACAAAAATTTAACATCTTATTAACATAACTTATGAGAATTGATGATGGTAAACAACTAAATCCAAACATAAGAAGTGAGTATATTGCTACAATTATCTTTGTCTTTTCAGAAAATTATAAGTACTGGAAATGTTGATAATTAAGATGCATTGAAAAAGATCAGAGGTTCTTGAGTTAACAAGATGTTAAATACTCTATTCCTTAATTGACAAAGCAGATTTCTCATTTATCGATACCATTTTTCTTTGCTATCATATGAATATATTAACACTGAAATATTCTCTAACTCTCAAGTTTGTAATTTTCTTTGCTTTAAAATGAGTTACTTAGAACCAAACAAATGTATTTAATCATTCAAACATTTATTTATAATTTTTATATTATTCAAAACTTAAGTAGCATCTACTTTTATGAAATAATAAAGTATTTTTCTTTTAAATATAACATTTAGTTTTGAACTGTGTGACTCTCTGGAATTTTGAATATTTGACTTTCTCAAATACACCAAATATCATTAAATCCTAAGTTTTTGCATGTAATGGGGAAGAGAAATATAGCAAAAGGAAAAATACTGACCCCCAATCTCCAAAAGAAGTATATGAGAATTCCATATTGGCACATCACTAGATAAAGCAAATAAGACCACATTGTATTGTATAGTTTGCCAACATGTAAAACATCCACTTGCTTCTTCAGGGCATTCCCACCAGGAAAGAGCAGCAATGACTTACTGACAACCCGTCTTGTAGACTCTGGAAACAGCTTCGGTTATTTCCAATTGTTTATAGGTATCATTTACAGGAGCGCAGCTGTGATTTTACTTTTGCTTTCCACCTGTCATACTATAATTGCCTCAGAATTAACACTCCCTAAAAGGAAGCAAAGATTCTTAAGAGATGTATTCGGCCCCAAATTAGCCAGAGATGTACATAAACCCACTCATTTTCCCATTAAGGAGACAGCCATAGAGGAATGCTCCTCTGCTTTTGGCAGATGGTAATAGAAACTCGTCAGTTACTTTCAACTTGCCTTGCCATAATCCTAGGGAAAAATTAGCATCTATTTGTTAGATTTATAGCATTTAAATTACGATACTTTTTAAGTAAAGGCCAGAATTATCATCAAGAAAAAATAGATTAACTGAGTTATCCATTATGCCAGCACACACTGAAGGTGAAATGTTGCATTTAGAATTTGAGATAAAATAAGAAGCTGCAAAATTTAGATTTCATCTCCTAAAATTATGCAATAAACTCATTAAGCCTTTTGAGGAGGGGTAAATGTATAGATTAAAAAAATCACAATGGCAATAATTTTAGCTTTTACATAAAAGTTAATTGGAATGATACTCTTAAATCATGCATTATAAAGTAGCATGATTTAAGAATTCCCTTCCTATTAAATGTGCCTTTTAGGTTTTCATGTTAAGTGTGAACATTAAAGCTCAGCTAAATATTATGATTTAGCGTGAGAATTAAAAATGGATAAAAATAAAAGAAATAGACCAAGTTCATGAGAGAATGTTCTCCTTACTACTGCTCCAGTTCCTCAGGCAGGTTGTTAAAAAATACTCATCCTTCAAAAACCAAAAGCTTGTACATAATTTTAGCTGAAAGCTGTCAGGGAATTTTCAGGGTAAATGGTTAACTACCTAACTCTACAAACACTACTTATGTTTCCAATGTTGTGGTATCTACATTCTATAACCTAAAACTAAAATAAGAATCATCACTATCAAATTTACATCCTACACCAGATCCAGCCCATCTTTCTTTTGACCTTTCATTTCTTCACTCTGTAGATTTGGCACTTATTTCCCTTTTGCCAACAGAGTCTCCCAAAGCTCATTGAGTGTCTCTGGTTACCCTTAATGCATCCTCTCCTTAGAGGTGTTATATGAGAAATCCAACTTTCATATTCATGGGAGCGATTTATGAATTTTACCATTATATATTAATAAAGTTGATTATCTATCAATCAACTTGTCACTTCTGACAGGAAGGCCACTCTAACTTTTCCATTTCTCATCAATGGCACTACAGTTCTCATGGACTTGAATATTGGAGGAGATACTACTTTTTATTATAGATTAATTAAGTGAATCAAATATTCTTGAATATCTGCTAGTGATGGGGTCATCAGTGAATTGGACACAGCCATGGAAAGAGTTAATGAACTTGAAATAAGTCAACACAAACTTCCTAAACTGAAAATCAAGGAGAAAAAAGAATGTAAAAGCAAATAAAATTAGTAGAAAATATCCAAAGTCCATGGGACAATTATAAAGTTATAAATCAGGTGTAATTGAAATATCATAAGAAAGAGAGGAAGAAACATGATAAGTATTTCAATAAATAATTGTAGGGAAGTAGGGAATGTCTCAAAATTAATGATAGTGACCAAAACCAAAATCAAACCAAATGACAACAAAAAACATATCCAGGAGCTCAAAGAATGCCAAACAGATTAAACACCAAAAAACAAAAAACAAAAAACAAAAAACAACAACAAAAAAAACCCAAAAAACAAAAAAACAAAAAACCTACTCTTAGGCACAATATATTCAAATAGTAAAAGAGGAGATACATAGAAAGTTTTGAATGAAGCTAGAGAAAAAAGACAGCTTAATTATAGGAGTGTAAGGGTAAAAATTACATCAGACAGTCAAGCCTGGTGGTGCTTACTTATAATCCCAGCAGCTTTGGAGGCTGAGGCAGGAGGATCGCAAGTTCAAAGTCAGTATGGATAACTTAGTGAGAACCTGTTTCAAAATAAAATCAAGAGGGCTGGGGTGTAGCTAATTGGTGTGGCACCACTGGGTTCAATCCTTAGTATTGGGGAAAAAAAAATACACACACACACACACACACACACACACACACATCTTTAAAAACAAGTAGAGTGAAAAGGGTAGAGTCAAATATTTTTTAAAAAAATCAACCTGGCTATATATCCATTGACCCATCATAACAGTTGGAATTTGCCAGTGGTAGACTTTTGTTTCAAGAGATACTAAAAGAATTTCTTCAGAGGGAAGGAAACTGATATGTCAAAAACTTAAAACTGAGTAAAGGAAGAGTGTTAAGAAAAAGTAAAGGAACTTATTTTTCCTTAATCTTAATTCATCTAACAGACAAATTTTGTTAAAAATATTAATAAGAATAATAGGTTCAGTGGTTATAGCTTTGTGTAATTGGAACAAATGATGACAATGACGTGAGAGGGAAGGATGGAAATGCTCAGTGATAAGGTGCCAAAAGAGAGTTGGAATAGGTATATTAATTTCAGACATATTCAATTTCAGAAAAAGGAAAATTTTAAGGGATAAAGAGAGGCATTGAACAATAAGAAAAAGGTCAATTCTTCAAAATGATATAATAATAATACTTATTATGTAAATTTCTGACAAAATAGTATCAAAATACATGAGGCAAAATTGACACAACTTCAAGAAGAAAGAGACAAACCAATTATTATAGATGGACATACGGACATTCCTCTATCAGGAATTGACAAATTTAGCAAGCAGAAAATCAATAGGCTGTATCTGAACTGAGCAATACTGTCAACTGCATCTAATTGATACTTAGATAATCCTTGATTATGCAAGAACACAATACACATTTTTCGTAAGTTCACATGATGCATTCCTCAAGATAAAACACATTTGGGGTTGCAAAACATATTTTAAGAAAGCTCAAAGAATAGAAATCATAAATTGTATGCTCCCAGTACATAAGGGAGTTAAACTGGAAATTAATGACAAAAAGATAGCTGGAAGATCCCAAAAAACTTTAGAATGAAACAAAATACATATAAATAACATATAATATGAGTCAGAGAAGACATCTTAAAGGAAATAAAACATTTTAGCTAAATAAAAATGAAAGCAATTTATTAAAATTTGCAGCAAAAATAGTCTTCCATGGGATATTTATAGCATTTAAGGGTTACATTAGAAAAGCATAAGAAATAAAAGCAGGAATCAATAGTTGGAATAGATTCAAACTAAAAAGCTTTTTCTCAGCAAAGGAAACTATCAGCAATGAGAAGAGAGAGCCTACAGAGTGGGAGAATATCTTTGCCAATCATACTTCAGATAGAGCACTAATCTCCAGAATCTATAAAGAACTGAAAAAATTTTACACAAGAATACAAATAACCTAATCAACAAATGGGCTAAGGAAATGGGCAGATACTTCACAGAAGAAGATCTACAAGCAATCAATAGATACATTAAAAAATGTTCAACATCTCTAGTAATAAGAGAAATGCAAATAAAAACTACACTAAGATTCCATCTCACCCCAATTAGAAGGTCTATTATCAAGAACACAAGCAACAGTAGGTGTTGGCGAAGATGTGGGGGAAAAGGTACACTCAGACATTGCTGATGGGGCTGCAAATTAGTGCAGTCACTCTGGAAAGCAGTGTGGAGATTCCTTAGAAAACTTGGAATGGAACCACTGTTTGACCCAACTATCCCACTCCTTGGCCTATTCCCAAAGGACTTAAAATCAACATACTACAGGGATGCAGCCACATCAATGGTCATAGTTGCTCAATTCACAATAACTAGATTGTGAAACCAACCTAGATGCCCTTCAGTTGATGAATGCATAAAGAAACTGTATATATATAATGGAATATTACTCAGCCCTAAAGAAGAATAAAATTATGGCATTTGCAGGCAAATGGATGAAGTTGGGGAATATCATGCTAAGTGAAATAAACCAGTCCCAAAAAACCAAAGGCCAAATGATCTCTCTAATAAGCGGATGATGATACATAACAGGGGTGGGAGGGAGGCAAAAATGGAGGAAGAATCAATTGTATAGAGGGAAGAGGGGTGGGAGAGGTGGGGGGAAGAAAAAATAATAGATTGAGACAAACATCATTACCCTATATACATGTATTTTTACACAAATGGTATGACTCTACTTCATGTACAACCAGAAAAATAAGTTTTATCCCATTTGTTTACAATGAATCAAAATAAATAAATTCAAAAAATAATAAAATAAAAAATAAAAAAGTAAAAATATCTAAAAAAATAAAAAACAATAATTATTCAGAGTCTCATATATACATAAAGAAATATAATAGAGTAAATATACACAAAAAAAGAAGATCAGTGTAAAATCAATCATAAAAGTTTCCACTTTGGAAAACTGGAAAAATTTTATCACTTCAATCTAAAGTAAGTGAAAGGAAATATATAAATGAGACAAAAAAAATCAATGAAATTGAAAAGATTAAATCAATACAGAAATTCAATAGTATCAATGCATATAAAACTAAAAAGAAAGATCTAAAATCAATAATCTAAGCTTCCTCTTGATAAAGTAAGTAAAAAAAGAAAAAAATACCAAGTCCAAGGCAGGCAGAAAAAATGGTATAAATTAAGATAGGCAATAGTAAAATTGAAAAACAGTAGAGAGAAAAATTAATAGAATCAAATTCTGTTTCTTTGGAAGATTAATAAATAAGTTTCTAAAAAGGGAAGATAGAAATTGCTAATATTGGAAACCTAGGAGGGTCTGTCACTTTATGTGGTCTGGGAATCAGCCTACTTGGTGTTTACCCAAATTAGTTTCAAATTTTGCATCTGGTATAATTTGATCTTAAATGTCCTTGAAAGGTCAGGTATTCAAGGCTTGGCTGTCAAGGTGGCACTGTTGAGAGGGGGTGTAGCTTTGGGGAAGCAGGGCTTAGTGGGAGGGCTTAAGTCATTGAGTCAGTTCTTGAAAGGGATTCTGGGATCCCAGACTTTTCCTCACTCTTTTCCTTCCTAGCCTCAGATAAGAGAATTTGCTCTGCCAAAGCACTCACAGACATGATATACTACCTCAAGAGGGGCCTAAAAAAAGTGGAGACAATCAATCATAGACTGGAATCTTTAAAACCATGAGACAAAAGAAGCTTTTCTCTTTATAAGTTGATTATCTCTGTAATAAAATGCTGACTAATACAATGTCTATACAACAACTTGCACACAGTAATTTATAGTAACTTGATTCATTATTGCCAAATCTTGGAAACCATCAAAATGTCCTTCAGCAGGTTAATGGATAAATAAACTGTATTCTCATTCCTGTATTGAACTACTGTTCAGTAATAAAAATAAAAGCACTGTTCAGTCTCTAAAAGACATGGGAGATTGCTTCCATCTCTTGAATGTTGTGAACAGTACAGCTATGGACGAGGGTATGCAGACACCCGCTTGATATGCTCTTTTCAGTTTCTTTGGTTATATACTCAGAGTGTGATGGCTGGATCACTAATTCAACTTAATTTTTTGAGGAAAACATCATTTTTCCATGAAAGTTTTAGTTTTTATATTCCCACCCATACTGCACAAGTCTTCCAATTTTTTTCTCGTATTATTTCTGTAATAGTTGACATTCCAATGAGTGTGGAGTAATATTTCATTGTAGGTTGGATTTGACTTGTATTTACTCTGACCCTCGATGGATCAATGGATAAACAAAATATGGAATATAAATAAACTGAAGAATTATTCAGCCTTAAATAGGAAGGAAATCTAGTCCTATCCAACAATATGGATGAACCTTAAAGATATTATGTAAAATAAGATAGCCACAAAAGACAAATACTATATGACTCTGATTATCTAAAGTAAACAATTAATAGGACCAGAAAGTGTAATGGTCATTTCCAGGGGTTAGATGAAGGGAGAAATGGAGAGTGTTGCTTTAGTGGGTATAGGGTTTTAATTATGCAAAATGAAGATGCTCTGGATACTCATTACTCACAATGTGAATATATGCAATGTAACTAAGCTGTACATTTAACATAGTTAACATGGTAAGAAAAAAAGCACTTATCAAATTGTATATTTTAACTATATGCAGTTTATTATATGTCAATTATACCTTAATAAGTTATTAAATACATACTGCTTAGTGAAAGTAGCCAGTCTATAAAGGTTATATACTATGTTATTTTGACTACATAGCATTTTAGAAAAAAATGAAACTACAGGGAAAAATAAAATATCAGTGATTTCCAGGAAATCAAATTAAAATATTAGATGTGTTATAGGGGATATTTAGGGCAGTCAAGCTAATATTTGATATTGTAATATGGTACCCATGACATTATACACTGTAAAGCACACAAGACTTTAGAGCACAAATGTAAATTGTGGATTTTAGTTTATAACAGCTTTTTAAATACCATCAATATTCTCTGGTCATTTTTAACAAACATAATACACTAGTGTAATCTCAATTGTGGATAACTGTGTCAGGAGACAGAGAGAGTAGGTGGGATATATTGCATATTGTACTCAATTTTTTTTTAAAGCCTAAAAGTGTTCTAATGTTCTAAAGAAAAACTCTATTAATTAAAAAGAAATACTTTCAAAATGAATAGATAATCCAATAAATTCTCAGGACTTCAAATGCTGCCCCCTTAGTTTAGACCTTTGTGGTGACATTGTTTTCCCCACTTCTGTATGGGAGTTCTACCTAAGCTTAGAGGTCAATGACTCACCTAAAATATCTCTCTCCTCTTTAAAAAATCCTTTTAGGGATTTTTAATCTTAGTAGGATGTCCCCAAGTTATCTCAGTGACCTACATGACCACACAAGATGTCAGACCCCAGGATTCTATATTTGTTTAACTTTCAGCATTATCTGTACACTTTGCCCACACCATTAAACTCTAGCTTTGTTGACCTTCTTTTTCTTGAAATATCTTCTATCTAATTCCAAATAATTTTTTTAATGGATCCCTCCTGGCTCCTTCAGGTTTGCTCAGTTATCACTTTCTTAATAAGTAAAGACTTCCTTGACTGCCCAGTGTAAAAAAGTGGTCATTCCTTTTCAGCACTTTCAGTCTGCAATCTCTTTTCATACTATACTTTTCTCCATAAGCACTTATTATCAGATATACCTTCTATTTTGTTCTCCAAGTTTCTAAACTGGAAAATAAAGGGAGGGTGGCAAGGAGAGAAGAAAAAGTCTTTGAGAAAACCAGACTTGCTAAAATTATCGCAGCAAGTAGGTACAAAACCAAAACTCAGATTTATTCCTCTGGTCCCAAATCCTGTGAAATACAACTAATCCAAGGTTCATATAATATCATTTATAGATTTTGATAATCATATTTATAGTTCCTACCTAATTCTCATGTTATACAACTTCTCAGAACATATTTATTTGGTCACTTTCATGTTATCCTATGGAGGAACTAACTCAGAGAGAAATATTTTTATTGAAACATTTGGTTGATATTACCTTTAAGTACAGGAAGACTGGAATTTGGTAAATCCTGAGTTTCAAAGTTGGGTAAAAACAAAAACAGTCTTTTGCTTTATCATGATTGGTCCTCAAAATATCCTTGCATTTATTCATCAGGGGTATTCTTAAATGGGTCTGTCTGAAAAGCACATTTCAACAATAGATTAATCCCCATGGCATTTCAAATCTTTGGGTGAGCTGCTTCAGGTTAGAAATTAAAACATCCCATTATCTATCTACCAAATGGAATTCAATGCTTCAGGCATTGAAGCTTGTCTAAGTCTTGCAAAGAGGATCTGTTTTGTAAATGTCTTTCCTAGTAAAGTATGAAAGGGTGAGTTTAAATGTTAAAATAAAAGAAGGAAAGGCATATGGAGAATAAGAAAACCATAAATTTAAGATCATGACAGATGACATCATTCCTCACAAAGAAATTTTCTTGAGTTCTGAAATATCAAGGAAAGTTATAATTTTGGGGGGTATGATACCTTGTTCATTTCTTGCTTAGAATTAAGACATTTCTGTGCAATTTAAGAATATTGGTCTGTGTGTACCATTAGACTGCAATGTAAAGATTTTTGCTTTTGCAATGTTTAATTTCTTTTCTTGGATGGACAAATTATCTTGTTTGCCCTGCAGCCAACTGTAATGATTTCAAAGGACTGTGGTAATGAGGGCAGAGCTGATTAATTTCAGGCCTTCCTTCTACTCAAATCAACAAGCAAACTATTCAGCCATATATATTGTCTATCTATCTATCTATCATCTATCTACCTACTCACAGAAATAGACACACGCACTGGAGATATATATATACATATATATATACATATATATATATATATGTATGTGTCTAATATATATTTAGGTACAAATCTATATGTATGTGTGCATCCAGTATATGTGAATATTATATATGTGTACACGTTATGTCACTAGGTATCAAGAATATTATCTTCCCTTCTGCAAAAGGAGAAAAAAAAAAAATCAGTGAATCAGCCAACATGTCTTTTGCCAGTTGGCCAGAAGGTCAGGTCACTTGCATGTCCTCTCTCAGCATAAGAGAATATTTGCATACTTGGCTGCATTCTTGTTTTGAAGGACAGCTGTGCTGGTGATTATGATCTCCCTGGGTTGCAAAGTCATGGTTTTGAACAACTTTAGTTTTGCCCATTGAAACAGAGTCAAACAAGAATACAGAACTCTTTGAAGGAAATACAGTTCAGATGTATAAAGCTTAATTAGATCTTATTTTATCCAAATACCTAAAATACTTCCCCTTTTGCCCAGTCTTCAATTGCTACTGTTGTTCATTTTCCTTGTTTTGCAGGTGGAGTTATTGTGTCTGACAGTACCTACTGTTCTGTGGTGGTTGTCTCTTCAAGAGTCACTTGGAGGGTCATTCGTCTCCAGATGTTTATTTTGGGTTTTGCAAAAGAATAAGGGAACTTTTACAAAGTTTGTGCTCCCAATTTGCTTCCGTGCATCTACTGGTAATTGTAAATTGGTTAAATATACTGATCTGGAATTCCAACCTTCTATATTTTGACTATCTCTGTGTGCTTTGCCATTTTCTTGGTACTAGGGGAGTAACAAAGAAAACAAACATGACTCAGTTTAACAAAGTCTACAGTTGGATATCGAAGGAAAGATCCCTAGAAGTGTTCAGTTACTTTGCTAATTGCTCATAGGTACTTGTAAACATTTCCTTTTTAAAATTTATAATGAATAAAGGTTTATTTAACTCATTGTTCTGGAGAGTGTGAAGTTCAACATCAGTGTGCTGGCATCTGGTGAGGGTCATCTTGCTGCCTGTAAGAATGTTTATACTTTCCCATGTGAAACAGAGAAATGTCTTAGGACATTCAGTGCACTTTAAGATTGTTATGGCTCAGATATAAGGTGTTGCCCAAAGCTCTTGTGTGTGAAAATGCAAGAAATTTCAGAGGTGAAATGATTGGGTTATGAGAGTCTTAACCTATTCAGTGAATTGATGCCCTGATAGGGATTACCTGGGTTGTAACCATAGGCAGGAAGGAGGAGGTGGATCACTGAGGGTGGGACTCTGGGCTTTATATTTTGTCATGATGAGGAGAATTCTCTCTGCTTCCTGTTCATCATTTCCACACTCTTCTGCCATGATGTTCTACCTCACCTACAGCCCTGAGGAATGGAATCATCCACCTATGGACTGAGACTTCTGAAATTCTGAACAGGAAATAAACTTTTCCTTCTATAAAATTGTTCTTGTCAGGTCCTTTGGTCACAGCAGCAAAAAAGTTGACTAAAACAAATAGCTATTTATATAACTGTCCTTCAAGTTCATGAACACCTTATAGGTAGGAGCTATATCTCATACACAATTTTAATTCCTAATCAGTAATATAAAATTGATTTGAGTGCATGTATTTAATCACGACCTTCTTGAATGACAAAATCTTTGAATTTTATAAGCCGAGTTTTAATTTGTTTCAAGCCACATGCATATATTTTATGGAATATTTATATACTCTTTTATCTAATCATTTAAATCTCTTTAAAATGTATTTTAATCATTTAAGTTAAAGTGTTAACCAAAGAACTAAAGAACCATCCTTCATTGTTTCTTTCATTCAAATATCTAATCCACTATTAGATTTTATAGAGCCAGCAAAATATAGATCAAATCTATTCAATTCTGTTCTCTTCCACTGTTGCTATCAAATCAATACCATTATTATCTAGTCCTGGACCTTTGCAATCTTCTACAAATAGATCACCACATTTTTTTTCTTTTGCTCATTCACTCTGCACATAAGAACCAGCACGATTTTTTAAAAGTATTAGTCAAAGAACACCACTGCTTAAACTAGAACTTTGAGCGGTTCCTGGACTCTTACAAAATTTAAACACCTTATCCTGACTGACAGAGTGCCTATCACATAATCCTGCTACACCCCTAATCTCATCTTTATTATTCTCACACTTAAATTTAAGCTTCTGACTCATTATGTTGTTTTTCAGAAAACATAAGTTCAGCCATAAGTTTTGGGCTGAGCTATTTGCTCTGTGCGGAATACATTTCTTTCTAATTCTGTTATACCTGGTCTGTTAATGTGCCATGTCTTTGTCATTTGTGCCTCAAATTAAATATTACTTTTGTACCTGTAAGAATGTTAATACCCCAACAAATGGAAGACATGCTTAAGTGTAATTTTATCATGAGTTTAATCACTGCACTTATAAGAATTCTGGAAGGAAGACAGAATGCTAGTTTATGAAGAAGTCCCGGGACATTGAGATACCCATTTGGTTCTTCTGCCATTCATTTTCAAGGTTATGGTGTTTTCAGCTAACTTAAGAATCATTTCCAAGGATAAATAGATGTATAAATCAATGATTTTTCAGGAAAGTAAGTGCTGAGGAGCAACTAGGGATGCTTGCCTTACTTCCTCAGATATCTGACAACCACATTACAGATGCTGGTTTTAACCCATCACACCCATTTTTTAAATAAAATAGAGAAAAGAAAATTAAAACTATGCTGAGATTCCATCTCACTCCAGCCAGATGGCAATCATCTCACCCATTTTTACCTTTGCATGATCATCTTGTATGTTTTTGAGAAATTATTTTGTTGTTTTTATTGTCAATCTTTCTTTATTAAAACATAAGCTGCAGATTTCCTATTTTGATAAAAGTCATATTTCTTGAATCTAGTATAATGCCAGACACATATAGTTTCTCAATAAATAAATGTCAAGTAGATAGGAATGACCAAAGTAGTAATGAGGAATAATAATAATAATGGGTGAAAAGACTTGAAATATTACACAACCTACTTAATTTGCAGACCACAAACACTTGAAAAGATCTTTTAAGATTGGAAAAGTGCTTAGTACTTAAAAAAAATTGTAGTAACAGCCGATAAAAATAAAAAGTACAAGGTAGTTCAATCCATTGTTGATTTAAAAAATGCCTTATAACTAGTGTTACATGATGAAAAATGGGATTTTTTTAACCCAAGAAACTTGAGGTCCATAATATACTTTTCAAAATACCTTTCAATTATTTCCATAAAATATGAATTACTGTTCAAACCATTCTTTGATTTTCAGTGAAAGTCTTTTTTCTAATAGGAATTGCATGTTCTGTTTCCTTTCAAAGAGAATCATGGAAGTCGTGTTCAGTCCTGCGGTACTTATTCTGTGGCCTGTACCTGCTTCTTTTTAAATTTAGCCATAGTTACTGTCATCAGACAATGTTGACACATGGGCTTTGTGGCACATGCTTAACATTTTTTATTGAAATACTGATAGAAAAGTTGTGTGTTATGTGTTGATTCACTAGATGCTTACTATGTGTTTGTATGCATATTTCTAGTAGTTACTGCTTAAGTAATTCTGCAGTATGCTAATGTGATAACACATCTCTGTAGCCTAACTACAAAGTCACTGCATACATAGAAAGTATTAACACTTTCCAAGTTTGCATTAAAGGGAAGGACAAAGCCTAAAAATGTGGGTATTGAAAATTATCACTGACATTAAAAGTAGGTTCAATAGCTGCAGTGTAGCGATTATTACAGCCATATTGAGCCATGACATGATGAATAGATTTTATTTTCAAGTCAGCTAATACACCTGACCCAGTGAGCAGCCATTCCACCCTTAGCATGATCAGAAAATGAAGATTTGCTACAACTAGACTCCCCCAAATCTATTCCTTCTTTTGGGCTGTTATTTAATTAGGTTGAAAAATCAGAATTTATGTTTCATCAAACTTCTCATCTATAGATGATTTCCTCCATGATAAGGTATATCTGCATCAGTAAAAAGAGACTAAGAGGTATGTAGAAGAAATATTGTAACAACATTGTTTTTACTCAAATTTGGTTTGAATGTTGCTTTGAAGGAATGAATGACAAGGAATAAGATTTTTCCTCATTAAAAATGCAAGTAATTCATGGTAGGAAAGAAGAGAAAAAAATGATAAAGTATTTACTTTAGAGGGATAATAGAAGTAAGTTATTATTGAAAGATAAAATGATGGTTGGTTTTTAAAGTATTGATTCAGGGAGTGAATGCACAGAAGCAGTGTGACATAGGGGACCAGTGACCAGCTGGTTTCATTCCCCTGCAAATTCTGGTCTCATTTTCAGGACAGAGCACAAGACACCATTCCCTCTGTGAGATCATTGGTTTCCCCATGACCTCCAGCTCTAATATTTGCCTATGTATGCAGGCAAAGGATAATACTGTTATAAGACTCAGCCAGGATCACAGAGTTGTACTTCGCCTTACGGCTTTTTATAACAAACCCTTCTGGAGTCCTCATTATGACACTGATGCTCAGATGGGAATTTTTCTTCTATTCCAATTGCAAAATAATGCTGAAAATATGACAACATGTGGAGTTGGTGGGGATCCCTTAATAGTGATGTGGGTGATATAGAGGCCACTGATATTTAAATTTTCATAGGCAGCAGAAGTATTGAGCTCTGAGTAAACGACAAGCCTTGAGCCTTGTGATGATGGAGCATATTACAGAAACTTGTTCTTTAGGCATTGATCAAGGAACACAGTCATATTGATCAGCATGGTTAATTTTCTCCCTAACATTCTTTTTAAGAACAGTGGCTATTTATTTGAGCTTTACAGAATGCGTCTGAAGCCTGGAAGAAATGGACTTTGGTTAGGAGTGGAGTCAAATTGTTTCCATGATCCATAATTAATAGTCACAAAGATGTTCCTGTGGAGTTAGAGTCAGAGAGCAAGTGAGCCCAAAGGAGTGTGGTCTCATTGGAAGCCAGTGGTTTCCACTTTGTTAAGACTGGGCCCATCTTCTGGTCAGTACTCTACTTATTGTCCCTGAAAATTTCTGAGTTTCAAGGTCTCCTTTTGGAGAAATGTTTAATAATAGTATTCTTTTCACAGCATTTTGGGACGTTTAAATGAATTTATATAAAACAAAACAGGCTGGCATAGTGTAAGCTGTCAAGCAGAAAAGCATATTCCAATTTTATATTCTTTCCTGTTTAACCCTGCACCTGAGAGAAGAAAAAGTAGGCCCAAATCTTCTCCATGTTGGCCTAGGATCTGACTTCCTTAACAAAACTCCTAAGCCCAAGAAGGAAAATCAAGAATCAATAAGTGGAGTGGATTCAAGCTAAAAAGCTGCTTCTTATCAAAGGAAATAATCAATAATATGAAGAAAGAGCCTATGGAATGGGAGAAAATCTTTACCACATGCACCTCAGACAGAGCAGTAATCTCCAGGATACACAAAGAACTCAAAAAACTTTACACGAGAAAAAGAATAACCCAATCAATAAATGGGCTACGAAACTGAACAGACATCTCACAGAAGAAGAAATGCAATCAATTAACAAATATGTGGAAAATGCTCAACACCTCTGGCAATTAGAGAAATGCAAATCAAAACTACTCTCAGATTGCATCTCACTCCACTCAGAATGGCAATTATAAGGAATACAAGGCACAATAAGTGTTTGTGAGGATGTGGGGGAAAAGGTACACTCATACATTGCTGGTGGGACTGCAAATGGGCTCAGCCACTATAGAGATTCCTCAGAAAACTTGGAATGGAACCACCATTTGACCCAGTTATCCCACTCTTCAATTTATACCCAAAGGACTTAAAATCAGCATATTACAGTGATACCCCCACATCAATGTTTATAGCAGCTCAATTCACAATAGCTAAACTATGGAACCAACCTAGGCTCCCTTCAAATGAATGGACAAAGAAAATGTGGTATATATACACAATGGAATATTACTCAGCCTCAAAAAACAATGAAATTAAGGCATTTGTTGGTTAAAGGATGCAGCTAGATAATATCATGCTAACGAAATAAGCCAATCCCAAAAAACCAAAGTCCAAATGTTTTCTCTGTTATGCAGACACTAACTTACAATAAGGGGTGGGAAGGTTAAGAAAGAATAGCATTACTTTAGATTAGGTAGAGGGGAGTGAAGGGAGGTGAGGGTGTGTGGCAGTAGGAAGGATAGTAGAATGAATTGGACATTATGACCCTAGTGCATATGTGACTACATGACTGGTGTGATTCTACATCATGTTCAACCAGAAGAATGAGAAGTTATATGCCATTTATGTATGATGTATCATAGTGCATTCTATTGTCATGTATAACTAATTAGAACAAATAAAAAAATAAGACCAATGTAAAACAGATACCATCATGGCTCTTCGACACTATGAACAAGTTTTTCAGAAGAACTAGAGGAATAATATGCCAGCAACCATTCTTACTGTCAGAAGACTTCTATCTTAATGAATTCTAGTTATACTTCTAAACATGAGCATGACCTTAGCTTATAACTTGGCCTTCTCTGGATTCAGTCTCCTCCTCTATGAAATGAGAATTATCACATATGTCTCTATTTCCTAAAGATTCGTTAGGGTAAAAGAACCTTGAAAAGAGTAATGTTGTATTTATTAAATATAAATGAGTAAATGCAATATCATTATTATCAATTATTATGAAGTAGAAAAATGTAAATGTCCTACTTATCTCCCCTGAAGAGTGAGCAAGATTAATAAATATCAATTGCCTAAAATGTTGTTTAATAAAGATTATAAAGCATGCTACAAGAAAATTTCCTTCATCTTACTGATGTATGATATTATAGGTCTATATATTTCATCTTCATGCTGCTTTATAATTTTATTTTGACTTAAACTTCATTGATTTTTCTGATCATCTCTTCAAACTTTAAAGTTTCCACTGTCAATGAAAAATGGCAAAAATAATCAACTATTTAAAGGGAAAGAAAACAGGACAACTAATACTCTTTTGTATTTATGATCCAGTTGACAGCTTGCAAAGGTTGGGTAGATAATGTCTTACACTGTTTGTGAAATGTTAGTGTGGTGCTTAGAATAAAAATGTTTACTTAACTCAGGTTTTACTTAATTCTTCCCCTGGATTCTATAAGAAACAGGAATAGAATAGGGAGAAAATATTCAAATAATTCTAGAATAAAGAAAACTTTCTACACAGGGTCTCTGAATTGGCATCTGCCCTTTTCATAGAAAATGTCAAAATTCCCAGGCAAGAGAGAATGTTGATATATTCATTTTTTGCAGATAAATGGATGGAATTGGAGAATACGATGCTAAGTGAAATAAGCCAATTCCAAAAAACCAAAGACCAAATGTTTTCCCTGATAAGTGGTTGATGATATATAATGGGGGTGGGGGATGGGGTTGAAGAAGAATGGAGGAACTTTAGATTATGTAGAGGGAAATTAGAGGGAGGAGGGGGCAGGGGCACAAAAGATGGTGGAATGAGAAAAACGTCCTTACCCTATGTGCATGTATGATTACACAAATGGTATGAATCTACATCATGTACAACCATAGAAATGAAAAGTTGTATCCCATTTGTGTACAATGAATCAAAATGCAGTCTGTAAAAATAAAAAAAAATAGTAATAAAAAAGAAATTATTTGGCATTTTTTGAAGCAATCTCAATTTAGCTGTTAACACCAAATATTAATTCTTATAAGAGGAAAGAAGAGCAAGAATTTCTAAAATATCAATCAATCAAGATACTTAAGTACAGACCTGATAGCTTGCATGTCAGCTTCATATTATTGTGCAAATGCAAGAAACATTTTCATATGGATGAAGTACAAAAATGAATGAAGAGAAAAACTAATGAGAAGTAAGAATAGAATCAGTAAATTTAAAAAAAATGAACTTGACTCTTTGCTCTTTCATGACCCATCTGGTCATCCTCACAGCTTTTTAATTTTGCTGAGATGTGAAAATACTTTATTTACTCAAATTTTTTCATGTTCCATTTTAAATAGTTTTAGTTTGCTTTTTTCATTCAATCTACTTTAAAATCAAACCAGCTTTCATTGAGTAGCACATATGCGTCTGCATGGATGCCTCTGCATGGATGCCTCTTGCCTGTTCAATCATTACTGTCCTGTGGGCTACTACTGCAAAAATCTGTGATTGCTGAATGTAAGGAGTAGCTACTCCCTCCTCTGCCTTTTAGCTCCTTCAATATTGTTATTGAAGTTATTTTAAAATCTGGTTCTGAGAAGTCTAATATTTTGGTGACCTAGGCTAATGTTGTTAAATAAAATTCTGAAAGCCTAAGTAAATTTGAATTTCAGATTAACATATATGAAATTTAAGATCAATGAAAATTTTTAGGATACATGTGACCCTAATGTTGCATGGAACATTCACTTTTTCTCTGAAATTCATGTTTAATAGCATGTCCTCTACTTTTGGTATATATGGCACTCTAACACATGAGTTTATATCTGTTGATTCCATTGATCCTTTAGTTTTGTATTGTGTTGAGTTTTTCCTTGGGTATATGGTGCTTTTAAAAAATGTTCTTTTACATTGTTTGTTGCAAACTATATGAGTAAAATTGATTGTAGAAATACTAAGTTCATATTTGAATTCATGATCACTCAAAATAAAACTTATTTGCAGTTCTTGGGCACTTTGATAAGCTAACAATTAAGGGTCAATTTAGTCAAATGTTGGAACTGGGTAGATTTAAAGTTGAAACTTAGTTCTTATGAATTTTGTCTACTTATTGATTATACTTATCATAAATCAAGATGATCTTAGCAGATTATCATTTCTCAACTCTGATTTCAAGCCTGTGGCAGCCAAATTGATAAACATATAATATAAACATATATGATAATATAATTATAAATCATTATTAAAACACTTTTCAATTTTGTTCCCATTTCATCTTGAGTCAGAAAATATTTGGAAGAAGTTCTAACTTGTCTCCTGGACCTTCATCCTCCTATAGTTCCTGGCCTGGTTATTCTTTAAAATCTTATTTTTTTTATGCTTCAAAATATATGTTTCTGTTTATATTTTTAAATTATTCCTAGCAGGAACTTTGATCTAAATCACAGTCTGCTTCTACAGAAACAAAGTCTGATAGTTATCAATAAATATTTTTTAATGATAAGAGGTACATTTATCAGAAATGTAAAAGTGAATATAAACAAATGTGGTATCTCTTACTTGGCTACCCTATATTATATAAGAAAGTATCTGATTCAATGTTTTCAGTCAATCATGAAGGACAAGGGTGAATGTCAATCAAATCCTGGCCAAATATGATTTTAAACTTATGAGGCACACTTAACAAACATTTTCAAAAGATTTTATTTTTAAAAGCCCTTCAAAATTCCTGAACCATCACACTGGATATTTTTAAGTGTCTCCAGACAATAATTTTTTCAGTCTTTCAGCTGGTTTTTTTATCCATTTTGTCCCATCATCTAGGTATGGAACATCCATGAAACTTAAATTGAACAACAAACATACCACTTATGGTAACTTTGAAATAATGTTTTTAAAGGTCAATTCTTCTAAGAAGAGTACTAGGTAAATGGTTACAGAAATATATTGAATAAATATGTGCATACATATAGAAATATATGTATTGAGATTTAAACTTTAGATTTTGCTCCCCAACATATTTTAAGGTATCTGAGTTAATCTTGCTGAAATAAGTGAAAAATTGAAAACACGAGAGAGTTAATGAAATGTTTGTAAGGAAACCTGATTGAGTGGACTTTCTTGGTTATAATAGCAATTGGTTGCATGTGTTCTACAAAATGTCATTTTATATTTTCTAATGAATTGCCATTTTATTTATTTTTCTCTTATTTTGAAATATTTTTTCTGGTACTGGGGTTTGAACCCAGGGCCACATGCTTGCTATGCAAGTGCTCTTCCACCGAGGTACACCCTCAGCCTTCATTTCTACTTCTGTAATTATGTAGTGAACATAGGTTTTTGTTTTCTGCACCATTTTTTTTTTTTTAGCTTCTGCAAGGATCTTCTTTTTAATAATTCTGTGAAAGTTTAGGAGTACTGACAGGACTAGAACAACTTTTATATTCAAATCTTCACTTATATATAGCAAATGTATTGGAACAAATTTTTAGGGGTAACTGGGGATTTAACCCCACTAATCTGCATCCACAGTCCTTTTTATTTTTTATTTTGGGACAGGGTCTCAGTAAGTTGCTTAGGCCCTTGCTAAATTAGTAAGACTGGGATTGAAATTGCAATCCTCCTGCCTCAGTATCTGGAGCCACTGGGATTACAGGAATGTGTCCTGGGGTCAGGCTATATTGGAACAATTTATATATGCTTTCATTCATTTTAAATATAAACCTAAATTTTAGAAAAGTTTCTAATCTAAAAATAATTTATTAAACAAAACAAAGATGTATGTTCATGTATCAGAATACAGTTTGATATGCAATGTCTCATTAATCTGACAAAAACACTGAAATATTTTCACTAAAATTTAAAATATGTCCTCTCAAACCAGTAATTAAGTGTGTATAAAAATTAGATCATGGTCTTCAAAGAGGACAAAGTGTTAATATGTGAGTTTGCAATAAAAAAGTGAACAGATTATAGTATCATTTGAAATTGTTGGAATATTTGCATGCAAGAGACAAAGCACATATTTGAATGCAAAATGTACTTTGTACCTTCTAGCTAATAACAAGGATGTAACCTCAAAGAAGCAGAAAATTCCAGAAATAAACACTATAAAAAATAATGACAATCAAAAACCCTATCATACCCTAAGGCATTGGGATAAAAAATAATAGCATTTGTCTGGCAGAAGGTGTGTTTCTGGTAATAAGTTTTAGATGCTGAAAGCAAGATGATTATCAAAAAAAGAGAATCATTTTTCAAGCTCTGTTGGTAAAGATGACTAAACTTTTAGTTGAGCAGATACAAGAAATTATGTCTCCTAAGTTAAATAATCTTCAAACAAGCTCACATAGATTTGGTTTCAGCCAAATGTCACAAATCTTGTTAGCCTTCTCTCCACCAAAAAATTTCCATTTCCCTTATTTTAAAAGTGGTGTTCTAGAGACAGAACTCTTGGGTTCTTAAAGTGATTCTGACTCTTACTGCTTACATATATTTGGGCAAATTAACATATTAGGACCAATTATCCCATCTGTTAAATGGAGAGGTTTTGAGATTTAGAGGGTACATTAAATATAAAGGCTCAGAAAGAGTGTCTGGCACATAGAAAGTAGCATGTAACAAAACTTTGATTGCTAAGAATGTTGTTTCTGTTATTCAATAACTATCTATAAAATTCTACATGTTAATTAGTATAAGATTTAGTCTTTTTCTAGGCTTTCATTATAAATAGAGTCCTGAGGGTGTCCAAGGTTATTTAAACTTGTTATTTGAATAGTTTTTCCTGACAGGAAATTGGATATTCTCATTAGGCTAGATTCTGAAAAAACCAAGCGGCTGGTCTCATTTTCCTTACACATGCTGGCTTCATCCTCAGAACAGAGCAAGACAAGCTGTCACCCCTGCTAGTCCAGTGGTCCCCTCAAGTTTTGCCACTTCTTTTTCAGTGCTGGGGATTGATGGCCAGTTTTGATTCTTGCTTCTTTATGTAAATCAGACTGGCTTCTTGAATGATGAATGCAACTGTATTAGATTTGTTGCCATGACAAAATACCTGACAAGATCAACTCTAAAGAAGGAACGGCTTGTTTGGGCTCACAGTGTTAGAGGTTTCAGTTCATGGAATTTGGCCATTTTGTTTTGGGCCTGTTACCAAGACAGTACATCATGACAGGAGCACATGACAGAGGAGGGGTTTTACCTCATGGCAGCTGGGAAGTGGGAGAGATGGAGGAGAGAAGTGGCCCGAGTCCCTAATATCCCTGAAGACCTAACTTCCTTCTACTAGGCCCCCACTACTAAAGATTTCATCACCTCCCAATAGTGCTGATGGCCAAGACATTAATGCATGGCCTTTGGTGAACACTTCAGATGCAAACTATAGCAGATATTTTTTTCAGTATAATACTCAGTAAGGGCCACAAAGACATCCTTTGTAGTAGTATAGCTTTTATAATTAACCTTCATAATGTCCTCATGTGACACTAATTGAGCAAACTGGAATTTTTCTTTTATTCTTCTACTTTTTTAAAAAAAATTTGGTGGGGTGCCCTTTCTACATAATTTACATGCTATACAGAGTCTCATCCCTCAATTTCTACATTTTAGGTACTGCAAATCCCATTTTCTGTATGATGAGTTTCATCTTGGGAACTGCTATCATCCATCCTTCAATCCTCTCTGTATCTGATTGGGACCACATCAGACAAATTTAAGTAAGGAAGTTTCTGAATATAATTTGTTTTGTCTCTTCTTTAGAGCTTTACAGGTGTAAAAAGATATCCCATCATGTAGTCTGAAAGTCCTAAATCTTGAAGGTTACACACAGGGAGGTAAATGCCTGTGGGAGAGCATTTAACTCCTGCGGATGAAATATCATGTTGTTGACAAGCCAAACAGTCTTGAGACAGCCTCTGTTTTTACATTTTATTTACATGTATTTTACTTTGTTGGAGTAAATGATATCACTAAGCCAAGTTCACAAATTAGTGTCAGCAACATTGACATTTCCAATGTAAAGGCAAGGTAAAACAATCCATCGTTTTTTGTGCTCTCTGAAGATAAGTTACACAATAATCTACAGTAGGATTTCCTCAGAATGATGTAACGGAATTTTTTTTAACAGTTTCGTTGACCAGATAGCAGAACTTCTTTTCATTATCTCACCTAAAGTTTCAACATGACATCCAGTAATAAAGAACATGAAATCATCCACAAAAGGCTTCATACAACTCAATGCATAGGGTACTAAATACATAGATACATGCTCTTGATAAACTGTAATCCCCCATTTCAAAACAGAGGTGAATTACTTCTGGCACAGTAGTTCAAGTATTTTATTATTATTGCTCTATACCACTAAATTCCCATGACAGCCTAAGAAAAAGTCGATACTGATATTATCAATAAGATTTAAGAAAAATATCAAGAATAATTATAACAGCCAATTCTAATCTTACTCAAACTTGCTAAGCATGATATTCAGCAATATTTAGAAATACACAGGATATTTTAAGAATAAATGCTTAAGAAGTGTGAAAGTAAAAAACTGAAGAGAAAGGAATGCATAATAGCAGATGTTACATTTCAGCCTTTGATATCAGAAATAAGTGGTATTGAAGAGATTCTGAAAACATCCTCCCACCCCAAAGCACCATGTCTATAGATTCTTGTTCTTATTAATTGTACTGGTATTTTAAGAACAAAGTGGGGAAAGTTAAGCAACTGAAAGACAACTATAAAATTATCTTAAAATGGTGAAATTCAGGTTTACATTTGTTTATTGGCTATTTTTAGTATTGTGAAGAGAGATCTGGGCTCAAACAATAAGAGAGATGCCAGTAGTGTTGTCCTAACAAATGGGAATATTGTGCAGAGACTTGGTTAATCACCACCCAAATCCAGTAAATTGACTTGACCTGTTTGCATTTAAAATTTCCTTGGCATCAAAATAGTGTGAATATAGTTTCAAAATATGAAGGTTTATGAATGTATTATTCATAATAATTTCACTCACTCAGTTATTCATCAGTGTACACTAAAGTGCACTGATTTTCTGACTTTTTCTTTCCAACTTATGATCCTGACTCTTCTTTTTTATCTTTTTCCTTCCAAAATCATCAGGTGAGTCCAAGTACCTGTTTGCGTTTCAACATTGGTAGAAGAGATATGGAGACTACTTGTGAAGTTACTATTTAAATAACTTTCTCCTGGAATTCAGTGAAAAAAAGAATACTGGCAGGTTACTTATGGCCATGTTCTTAAATTCAGAGCATATCATTAAAGAAAACCAGATCACTCAAGTCCTACATGATGTGTGTAACATGAGATTTTGTATTTGATGTCACCTGCACAGAGTATCATATGCAAGATTTTTACAAAGAAGCAGTTTGTTTTCCCAGAACTATTATCTGGAAATAGAACCTTATTCCCTGGCATTGTTCAGAGAATAATAAAATAAAAATGTGTGTTTTTAAAATTAAATTGCCTGAGGCAGCAGGAGTCAAAGTCATATAAGTCTCTGATTTTTTAAGTTGCTTTACTGGAATATGAGAGAACAGCTCTGTTAAATACTTATCATTCATTGTCCTCCCAGGGTTTTATTTTCTGGCTTGGTCTTGTCTTTTTAACAACTCTTAATTTTCAAACCATCATATCTTATAAATGAAAAGAGATGCAGGGTGGGTATAGGATTCAGGGTGTAGTGCTAGGAATCATGATTGTGATTGAGAGGTAGTGCAATTTCTATTTGTTACCTCAGCCTTTATAAGGGGCTAAAATAACAAAAGCTTAAACATTAGAACAGGAGAGTCTATTAAGACATTCAGCAATTTTAGCAGAACATGAAGTTACCTTAAAAAAGTAGTGATAATTGGTTAATTAGAAGTAGAAGATTGGCTAGGTATTAAGAGATTTCTGAGAAAAAAGCATGAACATAAAGGAATAAAAGCTGTGCTATAAAGATAATTCTCCTTTTTAATGTCTCTAGTTCAAAAAAACATTGGTGATCATTTAGATGTTAGGAAATTGTGCCATGTAGAAAATAGTAGAAGTAATTAAAAGAGGATCATTACAGAGCACCGAGAGTAGTTTGCTTTATTCAAGGATGATCCCCCAATTTAAAAAATGCTGAATAGAAAAGAGATTTAAGTGTTGACATTCTCTAAGCTGATATTATTAATAGCTCAAAATTCTATTTATTTAAATAGCCTCAGTAATCAGTATTTTGGGGATGAGGTGCTACACAGTTATGGGAGTTATCTCATTTCAAAGGATCTGCAATGTACTGAATTTTTATTATTCATTCATTATTATTATTCATTCAATAAAAAAATACCTAACTTAAAAAGTCATTTTATATGTTACCTATAGTAAATTTCATTCAGTTGTACACTATGTATTTTCACAAATGTGCACAGCCATGTAAACTCTACCATAATCAAGATACAGAAGAATGCATTATTCTAGAGAAAAGCACCCCCCACTGTCCCCTACATAGACTAATCCCCCCACTTTCCATTTAACATTGGCAATCATTGAAATGGTTATGTCCTTATTTGGCTGCCCCATGCTATAAAAAGAAAACCATCCAGTTTGCAGTCTTTTGAATATGTTTTCTTTCCCTTGTGATTCTCCTTGTGCTTTTGTGTGTGTCATTAGCCTGTTTCTTTTTTTTAACAACTGATATTCCATTATAAAAATGTGTATACAGTTTAGTCAGTCATTTCCCAGTTTGGGAACATTTGTTTCAATTTTGAGTTTGAAAGACATTTGCAATTTTGAATAACCTTGCTAAAACATTCACATGAAGGTTTTCATGGGGTGAAGATATTTTAGTACATCTTCTGTGACTATAACAAAATACCTGAGGCTGAGTGACATATAAAGAAATGAGGTGTACTTACCTCACAGTTTTGGAGGACAAAAGTCCAAAAGGAAGCTCTGGCAGGACCTCATGGCAAATATCATCAAAGTGGGAGCATATGGAAGGAGAGATCACAGGATGAGAAAGGAATCCAGAGTGTAAGAAGTGGTCAGTCTTCCTCTATTTTTACCAACCCACTCCCCAAAACTAACCAGGATCCCAAAAGAATGACATCAGTTCTTTTCTAGGGGCAAGTTCCCTCAATGATCCAAGTACTTCCCACTAGACTTCTCCTCTCAAAAGTTCTACATCACCTCTCAACACTGGCACTTGGAAGATCAAGCTCCCAATACCTGAGTCCCTGGAGGATACTCTTAAACCATATCCAAACCGCAGTAGAAGGCATAAGCCTCCATTGTGGACCGCAGATTGCGATGGCAGCTTTTGATACAAGACTTGGTTCTCTGGTTTACCCATAACAATGGAGAACATAAAATACCATAATACTAGGGGGCCAGGAAATGGTATTCAAATGACAGAAGGAAGATAGGCATGTGGCACCACAGGGAAGCAACACAGGAAATCCTGACCTTCAAAGAAATGTGAGGCTTGAGTCACAGGCTAGCCAAGAAAGTAAGAATGCAACCTGGATATCACGGAATTCATACAATCAAAAATAATTTAGGAAAAATATCATGTCAGGAGGCTAACCACGGCATCCCCAAATCATATCATTATCCTCTGGGACAGAACTCATCCACTACCAAAGGAGAAGTCAGAGAAAGGGCCTTTGATAGCACTATGAGTTCAAAATATGGTGATTGTTTTCCCAGCCTTTCCCCAGAGACCCACAGGCATTAACTCAGGTAGCTTCACACTCTGAATATGGTGTGACTAGAGTCAGCAAGGATGCATTGTGTATTTCAAATAGCTGAAGGAGAGGATTTTGAAAGTTCTCACTATAAAGAATTGATATACATATGAAGAGATAGATGTGCTAAATCCCCTGATTTGATCATCACACAACATATACATGTATCAAACATCGCCATCAATATGTACAATTCCTACATACAAATTAAAAACAAAATTAAAACGTTGGATGTAGGAATTCTCATAATAACACTGAAATCTGCCTCTGGGCCCATCTTTTTTTTTTTTTTTCTCACATCAAGTCAATTAATTTGGCTGATCTTAAAGTTTGACTATGGCAGACTTCAAGGCTTTTCCAACAACCATTCTCAAGTTGCCTAGAACAAAAAGTCCTCTGTTCAACAACCTCAAAACAACTCTCAGTAAAGTCGGAGTTCCACTAACAACCCTATCAAGAATTAAAAGATTTCTTGTTATGCTCTAAACTCAGATTTTACATTTTTTGGGGGTGTGGTGGGGAGGAATTGAACTCAGGGGCACTCAACCACTGAGCCACATCCCTGGCACATTGAACATAAATGAAGCACACTTCTCACTCCTCTGGCTGTACATGGTGCTGAGTCACACTGGTCATGCAATCATGCATGTATATAGGGTAATAATGTCCATCTCATTCCATCCTTCTTACCATCTTTTTTGCCCCCACACCTCCGGCCCTCCCCTCAGTCTTCTCTGCCCATTCCAAAGTTCCTCCATTCTTTCCTACTGCCTCTGCCACCCGTTATGGATCAGCATCCACTTATCAGAGAAAACATTCAGCCTTTGGTTTTCTGGGGTTTGGTTATTTCACTTAGCATGATCTTCTCCAGCTCCATCCATTTACCTGCCAGTATCATATTTCATTCTTCTTTCAGATTGAGTAATATTCCACTGTGTATATATACCACATTTTCTTTATCCATTCATCTGTTGAAGGGCATCTGGATTGGTTTCATAGTTTAGCTATTGTGAATTGAACTGCTATGAACTCTGATGTGCTGCATCACTGTGGTATGTTGGTTTCAAAAATTTTCACCAGAAAACTTCTAGAACTAATAAGTGAATGCAGCAAAGTAGCAGGATATAAAATTAATAACCATAAATCACATGCATTCCTATACATCAGTGATGAATCCACTGAAACAGAAATTAGGAAAACTACCCTATTCACAGTAACTTCAGAAAAAAATAATACACTTGGGAATCAATCTAACAAAAGAGATGAAAGACTACAAAGTAAACTACAGAACACTAAAGAAAGAAATTGAATGAGACCTTAGAAGATGGAAAGATCTCCCATGTTCTTGGATAGGCAGAATTAATATTGTCAAAGTGGCCATTCTACCAAAAGCATCATATAATCTCTCTTCAGCCACCACTTTACGGGTATCACTAGTACACTGGAAGCATTGACTCTTCTGTACAAACACCTGGTTTTGGATTTTGCTTTGGATTAAAATTCCTTATGGTAATGGTAGTGCTATGCTGACTTCTAAGCTAGTTACTGTAAATAAATAGAGTGTAAAGGATTTTTAACTTTTAAAATGAGAGACCTTGTGCATTCTGTAGGTCATGTATCATTGGAGGGAAACATTTGATGATATAAATAACAGATGAGTTAATTGAAAAGGCCAGTTCATCTCAGGTATAATACATCCTTCAGGTAGGTTATATCTTTTATTTATATGACATTGTAGTTTAGTATCTCTACTTCACAGATTGCTACAGATTCCTTTTCTCTATTTCACAATTGTAAATGTTGCTACAAAATTCTTTTCTCTATTTTATAATTGTTCTTTCATTTACACTGTTTAGTTAAGAACAGAACTTTCTGAATATTAAAAAGTCAAATTGATGAATTTTCAATTATGAAGTTATTAAAAGATGTGAACTAGTAAATATATATGTGTAATATCAACATATAGCTCTGTTGCACATAGAAATATTTATATTTTTATTTCACAACCTTAGCTCAATGCCATTTACTTTGATCCTCTACCTATTTTGATGCATTATTTTGAGTTTAAATATTGCTTCTGCAAACTTCATTTCAATGTTAATTTTGAGCAAATTACTCTCTAAACATAATTTGGTTATCTACATCCAGGAAATATGGAAAAAATGACAGTGTCTCAAAATTTTTGAGCAAATAACTAACTGACTTTTAACCAGGATGGTGAATTTATTAACTGCATGTGGAAGAGCAAGTCATTTAAACTCTTTCAGACACACATTTCTCATGTGTATACTGCAAGTCCTAATGGTAAAAATGAAATAACAAAATCAATGCAAAAAAGTTTTAATGATGATAAAAATGAAGTAGCAAAATCCATGCAAAATGCTTAGATTAGCACATGATGCATTCTTGGTTATGGTAAGTTTTTGTTTGGTCGCTATTATTACTTTTGCAAAAATCTATTTAGTTGAACCAGCCCAGATTCTGATTTTTCTTGTGTTGAACAAAACTGTCATAATGATAAATATACAAATGTACAGATTTATCATCATAAGTGAAAAATATGAACCAGGCATTTCCTTGAATGCTTATTTTAAATTTTAAAATTTTAATTAATATAATTGGCATTCTGAACTGTTTTAACTTAAAATCAATAATTGGCTATGCACTTTCAATTGTAATTTGCCAGAATTGGCTTAAAATGAGACTTGATCTCTTCTCACTCCTCTGGCTATTTAAATCCTTGTCCTCTAAAGGACATGAAGATCCAATGTCCTAGCACTGGAAATTAGTAGCAATAGCAATAATACTAGTAATAAAAATAAATGTCAATTCTAGCATGCCTTGCCATTCTTATGAGATATTGCATAAAGAACAGAATTGAATAATAGTTTGAATCCTATAAAAGTATAATTAGGCATAAAGATAAAACCAAATGTTCTCCAGTGTCAATTGGCCTGTGTGTTTTTAAAGCTTAATGTCCCCTTTCAATGAGATCTCAGCTATGACATTTTACATCCTCTGAACCAGAGATGTACAATTAATGCAAATTAAATTTTGTTTGCATTTAATGTTGATTTTTTTTTCATTTGCCATAATTTCCCCTTATTTGTATCTTCAGGCTCTTCTTGCCTCATTCAGAATTTTTTCTTTTTTCTTTATAAGATCAACAGTAATTCTAAAGACTATGCCTGAAGTTCAAGTAAAAAGAAAAAGACTAGAATTCCTAGGAAAGAGGATCTGAAAAACTGTTCAAAACATGCAAGAAATCTTGAAGTTTCCCAACACATGAAAATGATGAATGTTTAAGAGACTAATATTTCCAATGACCCTGAGGTGATCATTTCATATTGCACATACATTCAAGTTATTATATTGTACAAATATCACATGTCAATTAAAAAGGTAAAAACACAAATGTTCACCTCAACTTTGAAAATAAGAGATGAAAAAGAAAATTTAAATCAAGTGTGAGGGATAAAAGTAGTTACAAATTTTCTAAATTATAAGGATGGCAGGGTGATTTATGAAGTGATTCATTAAATTTTTGACAATCACCAAAAATAAGGTCCTGCAAGTACTGAGCAAGTGTTTTATCTCATCATCCTTGGTTGCTTCTCAGTGTGGAGGTCTTGCATGGATTGCAGAAACATGGTTCTGTGAAACCCTGGTTTCAAAGATACCAAGTGTTCTTATGGTGCCTCTCTTCCTATTATCTCATGCCAAGAGGGGTGGTAAAAAGAAAATTTCAAAAATTATCCAACACCTCTTTCAATCCTTTAATTAAAACAAACAAAACAAAACAAAATAAATCCATCACTACACAACTTAGCATTTCTTGCACAAAAACATTTGAAGTTTCCTGTCTTAACAGTTTTGAAATATACATTATTAAAAACCATACTATATACATACAGTTCAAAGCATATTTTTCCAGTCAAATTGACACTATCTTTTGACCGTCTCTGTCACCATTCCCAGCCTCTGGTAACCATTCTGCTTACTACCCTAAGTGTGACTGGTTTTGCTTCCATGTATAAATGAGATAATGCAGTATTTATCTTTTCTTTAAACTGAAGTTATTTCATAGTTCTTCAGTTCTTGAACTCTTTATGAGAAATTATACATCACAGATGGAAAGTTCTGGAGTCAGATGGTAAATCGCTATAAACATACAAGCATGTAACTGCCAGTTACCAAATTTAATTAAATCTCAGTTATAACTTTTAAACACAGTACAATTTTAAAAAGCCAGAGAGAGAAAATAATTGCTTTTTGAAAGAAAGAAAGAATGGAAGTATGGAAGGAAGGAAGGAAGGAAGGAAGGAGGGAAGGAAGGAAAGAAGGGAGGGAGGGAGTGAAGAGAGAGAGAGAGAGAGAGAGAGAGAGAGAGAGAGAGAGAGAGAGGGGAGGATAGAGGAAGGGAGGGAAAAGAAAAGAAAGGGAAAGAGGGAGGAAGAAAAAGTGGGAGGGAAAATAGATAGATAAATTACGGAGAAAACTTACTTGTAAACCTATTAAGAATAAAGACACATTCAGCCACCATGTGTTCAACAGATGGTTTGGGTCATTAAAATGCAAATAACCTTTGGAATTAAACTGACACTATCAGACTTTATATGTGTTTAAAAGAGTTGGAATTTTCCCTGACTCCTAACCTCTTACTCTTTCAACTTTTCTAAAAATAGTTCATAAGTTTTGGGACCCGGAGGTAGTTCTTATCATGATTTAGAAAGAGAGGTTTATCATAGTGTTGCTAAAGGAAACTCATAGATACTGATGGTGACAGCAAAGCCCAGGTAGCCAGCTAGACTTCCTTGGGGCTGTCATTACAGATGAGTCCTTAACAGCTACAGAGTGACAGGCCTTTGAACTGAGACCTTGGAAAATAAACAGCAAAAATACCAACTTGAGAGATAAACAACCTTGTCATTGCTAATAGTTCGGCCATATCTGTTTTAATTTAATTGACATTTAAATGGTTAGGAAATGAGGCCAGCATTTTTTTTTAACTTATGATGAATTTGAGCATTATTAGATGTTTTCCAAGTAAGTTTTTTTATTGATGTGTGATATATGAATGTATAACTTAAGTGTGTATAATCCAACACGTGGGTTGATGAGCAGAAAATCAGCTTTGTACCAGCATTTTCTCCTTACTTTGGATATAAGAAATGTCTCCAAATTATAAAAAAGATATACTTGTTTCCAACTTAATTTAAATGAAATGTGCGTGCTTACTCTTTCATGTTTGGATTATTTTACAGACTTTTCTGACGTAGTTGAACCAGTTTATACCCATCAGCCATGCTCAAGACATCTTCTTTCTTATTTTAAATATCTAGCTCTGTTGTGGGTATTGAATGATATTTAATTATAGCTTCAATTTGAATTTTTCTGATAATAAAAAATTAACATCTTTTGAAAATATTAACATAGCAGAACGTAGTCTTTTTTTTCCAGAATAAAATTCTCTATTCATATAGTGTTCTAAAATTTAGAGCATTTTAAATGTCCTTACAATTGCTGGGGTGCTCAGTTGATCACACCACCTTTACTTTGCTTTGATTGAGATAAAAATTAATTTATTGTCAAGCTAGCAATTTACATTTTTATAAGCTGAGTAGTTATTTATCTTTTCTTTCATGTTATGAATAAGATAAATGAAATATTTTTTCAAATTTATTTAAAGTTGACACAAAATTGTTTGTATTTATTGTATATAACATGATATTTTGAAGTATGTACATTGTGGAAGGGTTAAATCTAGCTAATTAGCAAATTCAATACTATGGCTATGAAATAATTACATATTATAAAATAATTCATAAAATTGTATCTGTACATATATAAATATATGCAAAATTTTGTGTATATGCTTCAGCCAGATGTTTATGTTCTCTTAGCTTTGTGACTCTGGGGATAATAAAAAGGGGCATATGTAAAGAACCATGAGTATAATTAATTGAACCAGTGCACAGGTTTTGAGCCAAAAGAAATCCATGTGCACCCACTGCTTGTGAAAATCTCTATTAGTCAATCTTTGGCTTAAGAAATTATAAATTCATGACAAATCTTACAACAGAAATCCTCCAGAAGATATTCTGTGAAGAATAAATGTTGCCATTGGAAAATTTCAGGTGACATGATCCAGAATTCCAGAATACTAGAACAGAATGAGCTACCAAAAAGTTGGCATGATTTTCACTCTCATGAAATTTTAGTATTTTTTAAAAATATTGCATAATCCAGAAAATATAGGCTTCTTATAAATTTTCCACAAGTTTCAGATATATATGAGCCAAACATTGATAGTGCCAATTTACTACGCCCTGAGATAAATCCCATTTCCACATATGACTGTTTGAACTTTGTTCTATAAATTCAACTATAAATACTAACATATAATATATATATTCATTTATATGCATGTGTGTATTTATTTTATTTGTGTATAATATATGCAATACTTCTAAAAGTTACATTTTTCTTTAAGCACAACCATGGATTCATGAATTCATATATATATATACATGTATAATATATATAATATATATAACATATTGGTAAATATATGTGCACATGTATAAATATATAAAGGCATCTATAAACACTATATCATTTAAGCTCTGAGACTCCAAAATTTTATTCCCCATAGAATGGACTTTGAGCTTTGTAATGCTTTTTAAGTTGGTTTTTACAATAAAGATTCAATTTAAGTGATAACTATTTTATCCAAATCAAGTGTTACTTTGAATTGCCATTTTAAAAGGGCGTTAAAATATTATTCAGATTCATCATGAGGTTTCTTTTGCTCTGGAAACAATAAAGTCAATCCTTGGGCTAAGAGATTATTAAGAAATGTAGAGAAGTTAAATACACAAAATACAGAGATGTTTACCTGATGTTATAAATGAGTCCAATATACTTCTATCAATGAAACTTCTAAAAATTTAAAAACTTAAAATTGTAAGAAAACTTTACATATACTAATCTTTTAAAATTTAAAACTAATTAAATATTTTTTTGTTTGTAACTGAGTGACAAGTGAAACCTATTTATTTATTTGTCCAAATATTTTGCTGCTCTGTAATCTATGACATTTGTTTGTTTTGAAACCTCCTTTAAAAAATAGTAGCTTTGAGATTCAAAATGGTGGACTAGCTAGAAGAAGACTGTATTCCTCCTTGCTCCATGGCTCAGAATTCAAGCAACAGGAAAAATGCTTCTCTGCTAGGTGGGTGAAAGAGGGGTTTCA
This sequence comes from Sciurus carolinensis, assembly GCF_902686445.1. Lineage (NCBI taxonomy): Eukaryota > Metazoa > Chordata > Mammalia > Rodentia > Sciuridae > Sciurus > Sciurus carolinensis. Next base: position 28,151,260 of record NC_062220.1, on the reverse strand, counting down.
CTAAAACTCAATGTTGGACAACTGGAGTGACTTAGAGACTGAGGAATTTGAGCATAATAAACAAAGAATAAAGACTACATTGGGGCTAAGCCAGTTGTGGCAATGGTGGTGGTTCAGCACAGAGGCAGGGAGATTGGAGAGAAACACAGCAGACAGATTTAGAACAGAAAAACCTGAGATCAGAAAATCAGCCCACCCTTAGTTGATCCAGAAGCTGTACTGTGTTTAAGAATTTGCCCCGTGTTTTCCAACTGGCTGTGATGAACTGAGGCTGTAGCCATGGTGAAGGGAGATCATAGTTAATGCTGCCACACTGTCCCAGGAAGCACTCACTGTATGGTCTAGGCTGTATCTAGCAGAAGAGGAGCAAAACATACAGAGAATATTTTAAGGGGGATTCAAGTCTGAAATGTGAAGGAGAAACCAACTTGCTTCCTCCTTTGTGTGTGTCTGGTGGTTCATGTGATCAGCTGAAGTGGACCAGGAATCTGACAGGTAAGTGTGAATACACTTAGGAACTAAGCTTGGGAAGCCTGGAAAGGCTGTGTTTGTGAGCAGCAGAGTGGCAAAAGATGGGTCCCCTACCTATCTATTCTGTGCAGATAAAACTCCAACTGACAATACATCCATTCTTATCCTATTTCTTTTTTTGTGTGTGTTTTCCCTTTGCTTAATGGTTCATGGACATATATATATACACATATTTCTTTTGTTCCTCATTTTTAGTATTTTTAAAGATGTAGTTAATTTTCCTTGCTTTGTTTTTTTAGGATTAGGAATTTTTATTAGTATATTTTGATTTTGTTTTATACTGTTTTCATTTGTCTGTTTCTTTTATTTCACTTTCTCTGTTTTCTTTTCCTGCTAACAGCCAAATTCTATTGTTCTTCTCTTTCACTCTCCCTTTGCTTTTTTACTTCTGTTTTTCCCTCCTTCCTTGTTGCCTTCACATGTTTCTGCAGTCTCTGTTCACTTTTTGAAATTTTGAACTCTTTTCTACCTTCCTATCAACATTTTCTTTTCTCTTTATTAACTGTATTTCTACCATTTTTTAGCACTAATTGGTTTATATAACTCCTGCCCCCACCATTAATGCTGTTGCAGTTATTACTGCTGTGGATGACATAGTTGACATCTGTCGTTTGCTTTAATGTCAGATATAGTTCATGGTTACTTATTGCTTTTGCTAGTGGCAATTGCTGACCCTATCATTTCTGTTTTGCTTTCTTCCTTCTTTCTTTTTCTTTCTTTTTTGGTGGCAATTAACATTGTAGATATTATAGTATAAATCAGGTATTTAATGATGCATATTATTTGCATTTTTTGCTGCTATTTCTTTTTTCTCCATATTCTGTGAGGTGCTAGAAAACTACAGAGGCACTACAAGTTCTCAGGATAAAAACTGCTGCTGAAATAAATTCAACCGAAAGAGAGTGCATCTTGGTTCACACACAAATTAATGACACTCAATCTTCAACTATACTTCAATACAAAGAATAGAAGAGACAAAATCTCAAACTAGTGACCAGGCCACAAGTAGAAATGGCTAGGGTTAGGCCCCCAGGTCCGGTCCCACCTATGGACATCCATTGCTATAGCAAAAACAGAGAGATATAGCACATAGACTGTAGATACCGCAGCTATTTGGGGCAGGTCTCAATCTTGATCACTCTAGGACACTTTGGTGAGTGAAGACTGTGCCCTGAAAAGGCCCATATATAAGAATGGAAAAGAAGTTCCTTTCAAACAACTGCATAGAACCCAACACAGGTAATATAAGAAATAGGAAAAACAAGTTAAAACAACACCTCCTAAAGTTTATAATGACCCCCAAAATATTGAGGAGAATGATCAATGAATTCCAAGGAAACACAGAAAACCAACTGAATGAATTAAGTAAATCAGTACAGAATATTAATGAGAAATTAATGAAAACATTTAGAAAGAATAAAATGGAAATCTTGGAAATGAAAGACACAATAAATCAAATATAATGTTTAGTTTTGAAACTCTAATAGAGTAGACTATGCTGAAGATAGACTCTCAGAGATGGAAGACAAAGTGACCAACTTTGAACATTCAGACAGTATTAAAGAAAAAAACAAATAACCATGATCAGAATATATAAGAAGTCTGGGACAACATAAAGATACCAAATTTAAGAATCACTGGAGTGCTGTGAGATGGGGTATAATGGAATGTATAAATTCTTCATGAAAATAATAACAGAAAAATTTCCAAACCTTCAGAATGAGATGCACATCCAGATACAGGATGCATTTTGAACCTCAAATAGACAAGATGATAAAAGAACCTCTCCACAACACATTAAAATTAAAATGCCTAACATACAGAACAAGAATAGAATTTTAAAAGCTTCAGGAGAAAAATGTCAGGTCACATTTAGAAGCAAGTCAATCATAATCACTTTTGATTTCTCAGCACAAACTGTACAAGTCAGGAGGGCTTGGAACGATGTGTTCCAAGTCCTGAAAGAAAATAACTGTCAATCAAGACTGCTATATACAGCAAAGCTATCATTCAAAATCAAAGATGAAATTAAAACCTTCCAAGATAAGCAGAAATTAAAAGAATTCATGACCATTAAACCGGCACTACAGAACTTAAATAAATACTTGCACAAAGAAAAAATAAAAAAGAAGCCTCAAGCCAGATGTGGTGGTGCACACTTGCAATCCTAGCAGCTTGGGAGGCTGAAGCAGGAGGATTGCAAGTTCAAAGCCAGCCTCAGCAACTTGGTGAGGCCCTAAGCAACTTAGCAAGACCCTGTCTCAGAAAAAAAAATAAAAATAAAAAAATAAAAAAATAAAAGAAAGAAAGAAGAAAGAAAGAAAGAGAAAAGAATAAAAAAAGAAAAGATCTGGGGATGTGACTCAGAGGTTAAATATCCCTAGGTCCGTCTCTGGTACAAAAACAACAACAACAACAACAAAAAAACCCAAACCAAACCAAGACAAACAAACAAACAAACAAGCAAAAAAAACAAACAAACAACAACAACAACAACAAAAAAAACAAAGGAAACCCCTTAGAGCTCACAAAAGAACAAATCTCATTTGAAGAGTAACTAAGCAAATGAGAAACGGGACAAGTTAAACATGACAAAGAAATAAAAATGGCAGCAATTAATAAACATCTCTCTATAATAAAATTGAATGTAGATTATCTCAACTCTCCAATTAGAAGTCATAGGATTGGCAGAAGTCATAGGTTTAAAAAAAAATACCCAACTCTATGTTGTTTGCAAGTGATGCATCTTACAGGCAAAGAAAGCCACAGGCTAAAAGCAAAATGATGGAAATTGATATACCATACAATTGAGCCCCAAACAGGCAGGAGTATCTACTCTCATATCTGACAAAGCAGATGTCACACCAAATTAATCAAAAGAGACAAAGTCACTTCATATGGGTAAAGGCAACAATTCAACAAGAAGATGTAATGATAATAAATATTTATGTCCCAAATAAGTATGCAAATATTACATACAAAAGACACTACTCAAATTGAAGCTTCAGGTAGACCCAATAGAATAATAGTGGGTGATTTCAACATGCTTCCTCATGATTAGATAGATCATCCAGACATAAACTTGGTGAAGACTCTTTGGACCTGAAAAATATAAATCAAATGACACCTATAGAATATGTCATTCAACAAAAACTGAACATACTTTTTTCTCAGTGGCTCATGAAACCTTCTGCAAAATAGACCATATTTTAGGCCAAAAACAACTCTTAGCAAATACAAAAAATTCAATGTAATTTCTTGCATCTTATCAGATTATAATGGAATGAAATTTGAAATCAACAAGGCAAAACACTACAGAAAGTATACAACCACACGGACATTGAATAATACACTTTGAGTGATGAATGGGTCATAAAAGTAATCAAGGGAGAAATTAAAAAATTCTTAGATGCAAATGAGAATAATGATACAACATCCCAGCACCTCTGTGACACCTAGGAAGGCAGTTCTAAGAGGAAAGTTTACAGCTATGAGTGCTGCATAAGAAAACCAGAAGGATACCAAATAAACTTAATGATGCAAATTGAGGTTCTTGAAAAGAGCAAACCAATTCCAAAACCAGAAGAAGGAAGAAAATGATTAAAATTGGAGCCAAAATCAATAAACTTGAAAATAAAAATATAATGCAAATGATAGATGAAATAGAGTTGGTCATTTGAAAAGATAAGATTGATACGCCCTTTGCCATACTAACCAAAAGAAAAAGAGAAAACCCAAATTGATAAAATTAGAGATGAAAAAGGAAAAGTCACCACAGACATCACAGAAATCCAGTGGAACATTAGGAACTATTTTAAAAACTTATACTTAATAAAAGTGTAAAACCTGGAAGAAATGGATACATGTCTAGATAAATACAATCTGCCAAAACTGAATCAAGAGTACATAGAAAACCTAAAAAGACCAATAATAAGTAATGAGATACAAACTATAATAAAAAGCCTTCTAACAAAGAAAAGTCCAGGGTCAGATGAATTCTCAACTGAATTCTACCAAACCTTTAAAGAAAAATTAATGTCAATACTCCTGTACATATTCCATGAAATAGAAATGGAACACTTTCAAATACATTCTATTAAAATTGTATCATCCCTCTTTTCCCTCCATACAGTCCCTCCTAAGAGGGGTAGGACGGGTGGTGGGGGGGAAGGAAAAAATAACAGAATGAATCAAACACCATTACCCTATGTAACTGTATGATGTACAACTGGTATGCCTTTACTCCATGTACAAACAGAGAAACAACATGTATCCCATTTGTTTACAATAAAAATAAATTAAAAGAAAACTACTTGTTCAGGAAATGAGGTATTTAAAACTACTCCCTGCTTTTTGGCAGAATTCTCGAGAATAAACTGTTAGAACATAAAAAAAAAAAAAAAAAAAAAAAAATTCTGTATCACATGCATACCAAATCAGATAAGGACACATCAAAGGAAGAAAACTTCAGATCACTATCCTTGATGAATTTAGTACAAAAATATTTCATTAAATATTAGCATATTTTATTCAATAACATTTGACCCAGTTATCCCATTCCTTAGTTTATTCCCAAAGGACTTAAAAGCAGCATATTACAGTAATACAGCCACATCAATGTTTATAGCAGCTCAATTCACAAACAGCTACATTGTGGAACCAACCTAGATGCCCTTCAATTGATGAATGGATAAAGAAACTGTGGTATATATACACAATGGAATATTACTCACTCATAAAGAAGAATAAAATTATGGCATTTGCAAATAAATGGATGGAACTGGAGAGTATCATGCTAAGTGAAATAAGTCAATCCCAAAAAACCAAAGGCCAAATGTTTTCCCTGGTAAGTGGATGATGATACATAATGGCGGTAAGGGGGGGTAGGGAGTAAAAGAAGAATGGAGGAAATTTGGATTACATAGAGGGAAATAAGAGGGAGGAGAGGGTGGGGGTATAAAAGATAGTGGAATCAGACAAATATCATCACCCTATGTACATTTATGATTACATGAATGGTGTGAATCTACATCGTGTACAACCAATAGAAATGAAAAGTTGTACTCTTTTTGTGTACAATGAATTAAACTGTAGTCTGTAAAAATAAAAATAAAAAAGAACATGTGGAAAATATTGTAGACCAAAACAAGTTGGTTTTATTCAGAGATGCAAGAATTGTTTAATCTATGCAAATCAATAATTGTAATTCATCACACTAACAGAAATAAGGCCAAAAATTACATAGGAATCTCAATAGATAAAGAGAAGGTCTTCAATAAAATTCAGCACCCATTCATGATAAAAACACTAAAGAACCTAGGGATAGAACAAGCCTATCTCACCCAATTAAGACAGTATGGAAAAGATTGCTGTGAGGTCATCTTTATCAGTGAAGTAATCTATTTCACAGATAGCCTTAATAAAATAGGGAAAAACTGAAAGAAGTTTCTTTACTGTGATACAAAGCCGATACCCCGCCCTTTCAGGTGCAGCAATTTTCCTCGCCTCCCAACCACTTGTCAATCTGTGCTCTGCCTGCCTCTTACGTTACAGGAATTTCCGGCCTACACTACCGCCATTTTCTTACTTCCCACATTACGTCCTAGCTTGTCGGCCTGAACATGCTAGCTAGCTATTGGTTCATCAGTCAGCTTGCAAGTATTCTCCTCTGCTATTGGTTCCTTCCAGCCCTGGAGATTCCAATATCTGGGAGAAGCCTCCACGCCATCTTTCTCTTTCCCCCTCCTTTCAACCCTGGAGTGAATGCGCTAGTCGTCCACATAATAAAGTCTGTTGTGTGAGGCCCTGTGCCCGTCGTGGATTTCTGGGAGCTACTGTTGAGCTGCAACTGAGACCGGGCATACGGAGCGCCAGTTCCGTCGGAGGGGCTGGAACTACCACGGGTCCCGAGCTGAGCTGCATTCTTCCTTATGTTTACAATCTGGGACAAGACAAGAATGTTTACTCTCACCACTTCTATTTAATATAGTGCTAGAAATTCTAGCCAGAGCAATTAAGCAAGAGAAGAACAGGAAAGGAATAAAAATAGTAAAATAAGTGAAATTATCACTGTTTGCAGATGATATGTTCCTATACCTAAGAGGAAAAAATAGTTACGTGAAAAGACTTCTAGAGCTAATTAACAAATTTGGCAATGTAGCAGTTTATGAAATCAACAAAAAACATTGCTTTCCTGTATACCAACAACAAATTTACTGAGAAAGAAATCAGGAAAACATTGCCATTTGCAATAGCCTCAATAAAGAAAAAAAAAAAAAAAAAGAAATAAATTTAACCAAGGAAGTGAAAGACCTCCACAATGAGAATCATAGAACAGTGAAGAGAGAAATCGAAGAACACAGAAGAAGATGCAAAGAACTCCCATGTTCATGAATAGGCAGAATTAGCAATAAAATGGTCATGTTTCCATAACAATATACAAATTCAATGCAATTCCTATCAAAATACCTATGACATTCTTCACAGAACTAGAAAAACAGTCTTAAAAATTAATTTAGAAGAAAAGACACAGAATAATCAAAGCAAATTTAAGCCAAAAAGCAATCTTGGAGGCATCACAATACCTGACTTCAAATTATACTACAGAAGTATAGTAACAAAAACTGCATGATATCCGCATAAAAGCAGACACATTAACCAACAGTATAGAATAGAACACATAGTGACAAACTCACACACATCTACAGTCATCTGATCCTTAACAAGGTGCCAAAAACATACACTTAAGAAAAGAGAATTTTTAAAATAAATGGTGCTGGGGAAAGTGGTCATCCATATGCAGAAGAATGAAACTAGCCATTCATCTATCACCCTGCATAATAATCAATTCAAAGTGGACAAAGACCTCATAAATAGACCAGAAACTGTGCAATTCCTCATAGCATCAATAGTCCAGTTCTAGGCAACGACTTTCTCAATAGAGGCAGAAAAGCTTAGGAAATAATGCCAAAAGTTAGAATGGCATCAAGTTAAAAAAGGAAATGATTAGGAAATGTGAAGAGAAAACCCACAGAATGGGAGAAATCTTTGCTAGTTACTCTTCTGACAGAGGAGTAATATCTGGAATATATAAAAAGCTCAAAAAACTTAAAAAAAAATCAACCAACCACTAATAAATGGTCAAAAAACTAAATAGACACTTCTCAAAAGAAGAAATACAAATGGCCAACAAATGTATGAAAAAAATTTCACATCACTAATAATTAGGGAAATGCAAATCAAACTACACTGAGATTTCAAACCAGTCAGAATGGCAGTTAAGAATATAAATAATAATAAACGTTGGAGAGGATGTAGAGAAAAAATAACACTTTTACACTGTTGGTGGGATGGTAAATTAGTACAACCACTAAGGAAATCAGTACGGGGGTTCCTCAAAAGACTATGCATAGAACCACCATAGGACCCAGCTGTACCACTCTTCAGAATTTATCCTGCAGAATTAAAGTCATTTTACTATAGTGATACATGCATACCCATATTAATAGCAGCACAATTCACAATAACCAAACTATGAAACCAGCCTAGGTGTCCATCAATGGGTAAATGGCTACTGAAGGCTGGGAGGTGATATACTGGAAATCTACAAGGACACTATAAGCCAATAGAGATATATATGTTATATATATCTTTATATAACATATATATATCACATATATATATCACATATATATATATATATCACAGTGGAATTTTATTCAGTTGTAAAGAAAAATAAAATAAAATTATGGCATTTGCAGGAAAAGGGATGGAACTAGACAACCATTATGTTAAGTGAAATAAGTCACACCCAGAGAGTCAAAGGTCATGTTTTCTCTCATATGTGGAAGCTAGAGAGGAAAAAGGAAATGCAAGGTGGGAGTGAATCTCCTCCAAATCAAAGAGAGATGAGTTGAGAAAAGGAACCAAGGAGTAGAAGCCAGGGAGGAAGGGAGGGAAGTGATGGGGACTGCCATTGGTCAAATTATTTTGTCATATTGTGTGTGTGTGTACAAATAGGTAACAACAGATCTGATCATTATGTAGAACTAATAATGCACCAATAAAAATAATGTGGAAAAAAAAGTGATCAGAAAAAAAGAAAGAAAAAAAATAGTAGCTCTACCTGAAATGACTTGAACTTTTGTTTTGATATATTCCTGGCAAAATCTTAGCCCAATTTTAGATACCTGCCTAAAAGTTATCTGTTTCTATAGTTTTGAAAAGTTGCCTTAAAAGCAGTTAAGAATTTAAGAGAACCATATTACATACATATATAAATGTACTAAAAAGAATATCTCCTTTATGTATCCTTTAAGTATATGTAGAAAACACCAATCAACAGTAAATAAAGGAGTGAAAGAAATATCAGTAGACTGGAGGAGAGAAAAAAGGGAAGGGAGGAGGGAAGGAAAGGAGAGAAGGAAATAGGATTTAAATCAAATTCCTTGTATGTATAATTATGTCAAAAGGAACCTAGACAAGATGTATAAATATAAAGAAATAATAAAAAAGCACCTGAGACATTAAATTTTAAAATTATAGGAAACTCATATTTAAATATATTAAAATAACTATTGGCATAAAATTAGTCACTTATATTTAGGATTTTCTTTCAAAGTACCAATGAATTATTGTGGCATACAAATGTATTTAAGCACAATAGCACACAAGATTTCAAACTAATAGGGGAAAATTTAAGGAGTGTAAGTAAAGGATGGTGCCCTAAAGTATGGATTTTTATTTTGTTATTATAAAATATTTCTTCTCTACACCATAAGGAGTTGAGCCCAAATGCAATAATTTCTATGGTATGCAAGAATTACCATTAAGATGATAAAATTCTCAACAGGCCACTGAGAAGTAGGCTAGATATTGTCCTTGGTGTAACTCTAAATCCGGTATTTTTTTTGATAGTGACATGCCTGAATATACCGGGATGAACCTGGTGATATTGCAAGTCACATTTATCATATGAGTAAATAAGTGTTTAATGTAATTTTATATTTAGTATTACATAGTAATGATGAATCATTCCACTAACATTGTTATTAAATTACATATCAATTATAATGCTTAAGGAAAAACTGAACCTTAATAAGCCTTGGGGAACTAAAGAACATTACTTTTACCTTTAAAATGGAGAATCATCTAAAATCTTATTATGGTATATTTTATAACCACATTACAATTACCTTTAATTTTTAATTGCAGTGATACCAAGCCACAAGCTGGAGTAGATATTCATAAATATAAGAGTAGAGATAAAAATGCATGTTCTATAAAGGAAATTTTGAAATTTTCATTTACATTATTCATTGTCTACAGATGTAGCAATATAGTAGAATTCTAGATTTGCCATTGAAGTTATGATGCTCATATTCATATGTGACTATACAGACTATTTAAGCAACATACCAGGTCTTTCCTTGAAAGAAATTGAAAATATACTGAATGTTCATGGTAGGAAGTACCTTGTAATTTATCCAAAAGCCTAAAAAATTTATTCATCAAAAAAACAAGTATAAAAGGAGAAGTCTTTGACATTTTGCAAAAATCACACAATTACTGTTACTTTTAAGTGCAATTTTCTGGGTGAAGTTCACCATGCCATAGATCAACTGATTATTGTGTTCAATTTTGTAAATTAGTGGATGATTTTAAGGACAACTATTATGTTTTCAAATAGACCTAACAGCTTTTCTAGAGGAGGCAGATTGAAGAACTTGTCAACAAATACATCTCATCAACCATATTGTTCATTCTATATCAAATTGATTTAACAATACTTTATTATATGCTATCATCAAGGATCTCTCCTTGATCCTTCCTTTTAAGAAACCACTATCTTACTGAGATCATACATATTATCACACATAGCTCTGTGCCATCTTTGTCCTTTACTTCTGCACAAATGTAACTATTATAAAAAAATTGTATCTGCAACTTCAGAATTAATATTTTATGCTAACACATTAATGATTATACACCTTTAAATTTACACATTAATTATTTTATACATATTCCTTAATATTTTTTTCATATAATATTCTGACTTAAATTTTTTTTTCATTTCTAACCACAGTTGTCCATTACATTAATTTATCTGAATTTATCTCAGAAGTTCGGTGTTTTGCACATTTGCTGTGATGATAATTTTTCAATATGTATGTTAGCCAAGTTTTACTGAATATTCTGCTATTATAAAGGTCACATCAGCTTTAAATTGTTATGTGAGATGGAAATTCAGTTCAATTGACAAAGGGAGAAGTCATTGAATAATGTAATTACAAATTCTGTATTTCTGATTTGAGGTATGACTCCATTAGGTAATTAAATGTGTCTTTACCTCTTGCATAAATAGTCTCCATGTAGTGAATTGACATTAGCTGGGAAACTTGTGTGTCATCCTATTAGGTAATTCCTTTTGGAAATACAGATTATTTAAAAAAAAAAAAATCAAGGGAGGATCCAAGATGGCAGACTAGAGGGTAACTGCATCTCCCATCGCTCCAGAACTCAAGATTCAAGAAGGGAGGAATTGAGAGACTCGGACCAACATTGAGCTGCGGGGTGAGTCTCTCCCACCAGGTGAAGCTCGGCCCGGGTGGCAGACCCAGTCAGTGGGCAGCTTCTCGGAGCAGAGCAGGGCAGCGAGAGACTTCCCCAAGCAGCCGTGCTCCCTCCCATGGCGGGCCCAGTCCACAGCCAGGTTCTCAGAGCAGGCACGCCTAGTGAGAGCTTGTCTGCACAGAGCCAACCCCAAGCCCCAGAACCAGTGGGGGCCCTGATCTGCAGGGGACTTCTGGGACCAGGACAGGGCAATGAGAAGCTTTCCCTGAGCAGCCTGGCTCCCTCAGACAGGGGAAGGCCCTGTCTATAGCCAGCTTCTAGGAGCAGGATCACCCAGTGAAAGGATTTCCATGCAGAACCAGTCCCCAGCCCTGGGCCCAGTAGTGGGCTAGGGGCAGCTTTCTTCGGAAGCACTGCATTATCAAGTTCCTCCAAGCCTTCAGGCTACTGAAGGCTGGGAGGTGATATACTGGAAATCTACAAGGACACTATAAGCCAATAGAGGAAATCTGCAATATCTCAGAGTCCCACTGATATCTGACCAATATGAGAAAACAAGGGAAGAAAATGTCCCAAACAAACCTAGATACTATAGCAATAAAACCCAATGACAGCACAGCAGAAGAAATGTCAGAAAGGGAGTTCAGAAAGTACATAATTAAAACAATCAGGGAAGCAAATGAGGAGATGAAAAAGGAAATGCAGACATTGAATGAAGAGATGAAAGAGCAAATGCAGGCATTAAATGATTGCACCAATCAACAGTTAAAAGACCAAATACGGGAAGCAAGAGATCATTTCAATAAAGAGTTAGAGATACTGAAAAAAAAAAAAAAAAAAACAGACAGAAATCCTTGAAATGAAGGAAACAAAACAAGTTAAAAACTCCATAGAAAGCATAACTAATAGGATAGAACACCTGGAAGACAGAACCTCAGACATTGAAGACAAAATATTTAATCCTGAAAACAAAATTGACCAAACAGAGAAGATGGTAAGAAATCATGAACAGAATCTACAAGAATTATGGGATATCATGAAAAGGCCAAATTTAAGAATTATTGGGATTGAGGAAGGCTTAGAGAAACAAACCAAAGGAATGAACAATCTATTCAATGAAATAATATCAGAAAATTTCCCAGATCTGAAGAATGAAATGGAAAACCAGGTACAAAAGGCTTATAGGACTCCAAATATACAAAATTACAACAGACCCACACCAAGGCACATTATTATGAAAATACCTAACATACAAAATAAAGACAGAATTTTAAAGGCTGCGAGAGAAAAGAATCAAATTACATTCAGGGGGAAACCAATAAGAATATCAGCAGATTTTTCAATCAAGACCCTAAAAGCTAGAAGGGCCTGGAACAACATTTACCAAGCCCTGAAGGAAAATGGAAGCCAACCAAGAATCTTATACCCAGCAAAACTTACTTTCAGATTTCACAATGAAATAAAATCATTCCATGATAAACAAATGCTAAAAGAATTTACAAAAAGAAAGCAGGTATTATGGAACATTCTCAGCAAAATATTCCATGAGGAAGAGATGAAAAACAACGATGCAAATCAGCAATGGGAGGAACTAGCCTAAAGGAATTGCCAAATAAAGGAGAAACCAAATCATGTCAAAAAACCAAAATGAGTCAAATGACTGGGAATACATCACAATAATAACCCTGAATGTTAATGGCCTGAACATATCAATCAAAAAACATAGACTGGTAGATTGAATTAAAAAGAAAAATCCAACAATATGCTGCCTGCAAGAGACTTATCTCATAGAAAGAGATATCCACAGACTAAAGGTGAAAGGATGGGAAAAAACATACCATGCACATGAACACAGCAAAAAAGCTGGAGTATTCATCCTCATTTCAGATACTGTGGACTTCAAGCCAAAACTAGTCAGAAGGGATAAAGAAGGACATTACATACTGCTTAAGGGAAGCATAAACCAGCAAGACATAACAATCATAAATATCTATGCCCTGAACATTGGCTCATCCATGTATGTCAAACAAATCCTTCTCAATTCCAGAAATCAAATAGACCATAACACAATAATACTAGGCGATTTTAACACACCTCTCTCACCACTGAATAGATATTCCAAACAAAAATTGAATAAAGAAACCATAGATCTCAATAACACAATCAACAATTTAGACTTAATCGACATATATAGAATACACCATCCAACGAAGAACAAATACACTTTCTTCTCAGCAGCACATGGATCCTTCTCTAAAATAGACCATATTTTATCCACAAAGCTATTGTTAGCAAATACAAGAAGATAGAGATACTACCTTGTACTCTATCAGATCATAATGGATTGAAATTAGAAATAAATGACAGAATAAAAAACAGAAACTTCTCCAATACCTGGAGATTAAGTACTACTCTATTATATGATGAATGGATAACAGAAGACATCAGGAGGGAAATAAAAAAAATTCTTAGAAGTAAGCGACAACAAAGACACATCATATCAAAATCTCTGGGACACTATGAAAGCAGTCCTTAGAGGAAGATTTATTTCATGGAGCGCATTCAACAAAAGAAGAAAAAATCAACAAATAAACAACTTAACACTACAGCTCAAAGCCCTAGAAAAAGAAGAGCACACCAACACCAAAAGTAGTAGATGACAGGAAATAGTTAAAATCAGAACCAAAATCAATGAAATTGAAAAATAAGAAACAATCAAAAAAATTAACAAAATGAAGAGTTGTTTCTTTGAAAAAATAAACAAAATTGATAAACCCTTAGCCACACTAACAAAGAGAGAGAGAAAAGTGAAATTACTAAAATTCTGAATGAACAAGGAAATATCACAACAGACACGACTGAAATACAAAACATAATTAGAAGCTATTTTGAAAACCTATACTCCAACAAAAAAGAAAACCTCGAAGACATCAACAAGTTTCTAGAGACATATGAATTACCTAAACTGAACAAGGAGGACATACACAACTTAAATAAATCAATTTCAAACAATGAAATAGAAGAGGTCATCAAAACCTACCAACAAAGAAAAGTCCTGGACCAGATGGGTTCTCAGCCGAGTTCTACAAAACCTTTAAAGAAGAGCTCATTCCAATACTCCTCAAAGTATTCCATGAAATAGAAGAGGAGGGAACTCTCCCAAACTCATTCTATGAAGCCAATGTCACCCTGATACCTAAACCAGACAGAGACACATCGAGGAAAGAAAATTTCAGACCAATATCCTTAATGAACATCGACACAAAAATTCTCAACAAAATTTTAGCAAATTGCATACAAAAATATATTGAAAAGATAGTGCACCATGATCAAGTGGGTTTTATCCCAGGGATGCAAGGTTGGTTCAACATCCGGAAATCAATAAATGTCATTCACCATATCAACAGACTTAAAATTAAGAATCACATGATTATTTCAATAGATGCAGAAAAAGCATTCGATAAAATACAGCATCCCTTCATGCTCAAAACACTAGGAAAAATAGGGATAGTAGGAACATTCCTTAACATTGTAAAGACCATCTACGCTAAGCCCATGACCAATATCATTCTAAATGGTGAAAAACTGAAAGCATTCCCCCTAAAAACTGGAACAAGGCAGGGATGCCCTCTTTCACCACTTCTATTCAACATTGTCCTTGAAACTCTAGCCAGAGCAATTAGACAGACCAAAGAAATTAAAGGGGATACGAATAGGAAAAGAACTCAAACTATCCCTCTTCGCTGATGACATGATTATATATTTAGAGGAACCTGGAAATTCCACCAGAAAACTTTTAGAACTCATAAGTGAATTCAGTAAAGTAGCAAGTTATAAGATCAATGCTCATAAATACAATGCATTTTTATACATAAGTGATGAATCTTCAGAAAGAGAAGTTAGGAAAACTACCCCATTCACAATAGCCTCAAAAAAAATAAAATACTTGGGAATCAATCTAACCAAAGAGGTGAAAGATCTCTACAATGAGAACTACAGAACACTAAAGAGACAAATTAAAGAAAATCTTAGAAGATGGAAAGATCTCCCATGTTCTTGGATAGGCAGATTTGATATTGTCAAAATGGCCATACTACCTAAAGTGCTCTGCAGATTCAATACCATTCCAATTAAAATCCCAATGACTTACCTTACAGAAATAGAGCAAGCAATTATGAAATTCATCTGGAAGAATAAGAAACCCAGAATAGCTAAAGCAATCCTTGGCAGAAAGATTGAAGCAGGGGGCATTGCAATACCAAATCTTCAACACTAGTACAAAACAATAGTAACAAAAATGGCATGGTATTGGTACCAAAATAGACAGGTAGATCAATGGTACAGAATAGAGGACACGGACACAAACCTAAATAAAGACAATTTTTTCATACTAGACAAAGGGGCCAAAAATATGCAATGGAGAAAAGATAGTCTCTTCACAAATGGTGCTGGGAAAACTGGAAATCCATAGGCAACAGAATGAAATTAAATGCCTATCTTTCACTCTGCACAAATCTCAACTCAAATAGGAGCAAGGACCAGAGACCCTTCATCTTTATAAGAAAAAGTAGGTCCAAATCCTCAACATGTTGGCCTAGGATCAGACTTCCTTAACAGGACTCCCATAGCACAAGAAATAAAAGCAAGAATCAATAACTGGGATAGATTCAAACTAAAAAGCTTTCTCTCACAAAGGAAACTATCAGTAATGTGAAGAGAGAGCCTACAGAGTGGGAGAAAATCTTTGCCACTCATACTTCAGATAGAGCACTAATCTCCAGAATATACAAAGAACTCAAAAAACTCTACACCAAGAATACAAATAATCCAATCAACAAATGGGCTAGCTAAGGAAATGAACAGATACTTCACAGAAGAAGATCTACAAGGAATCAACAGATATATGAAAAAATGTTCAACATCTCTAGTAATAAGAGAAATGCAAATCAAAACTACCCTAAGATTCTATCTTATCCCAATTAGAATGGCGATTATCAAGGACACAAGGAACAATAGGTGTTGGTGAGGATGTGGGGAAAAAGGTACACTCATACATTGCTTGTGGGGTTGCAAATTAGTGCAGTCACTCTGGAAAACAGTATGGAGATTCCTCAGAAAGCTTGGAATGGAACCACCATTTGACCCAGCTATCCCACTCCTTGGCCTATACCCAAAGGACTTAAAATCAGCATACTACAGAGATACAGCCACATCAATATTCATAGCTGCTCAATTCACAATAGCCTGATTGTGGAACCAACCTAGATGTCCTTCAATTGATGAATGGATAAAGAAACTGTGGTGTACATATATATATATATATATATATATATACACACACACACATACAATGGAATATTACTCAGCCATAAAGAATGATAAAATCATGGCATTTGTAGGCAAATGAATGAAATTGGAGAATATCATGCTAAGTGAGATAAGTCAATCTCAAAAACCAAAGGAGGAATGATCTCGCTGATAAGCGGATGATGAAACGTAATGGGGGGTGGGAGGGGTTAGTGTTAGGGTTAGATTTAGGGTTAGGGTTAGGGAGGGGGGCAAGAATGGAGGAAGGAAGGACTGTATAGAGGGAAAAGAGGGGTGGGAGGCGTGGGAGAGGGAAAAAATAACAGAATGAATCAAACAACATTATCCTATATAAATTTATGATTACACAAGTGGTATGCCTTTACTCCATGTACAAACAGCGAAACAACATGTATCCCATTTGTTTAGAAAAAAAGAATACATTGAATGAAAATGAAAAAAAAAATTTAGTCCTATTAATCATATTTCATAGTAAGAACATATGACAGTTTCTTGTATATTCTCTTACTAATGGACACTTGAACTGCTTCCCCTTTGGGAATTTTATGAATAAAAAGCTTCTATGAAAAAAAATCAAGAGGAAAATTGCAGAGAGAATTCTGATTGTTCTTATTTAATTTTTCAGGCTAGTGTAAGATTGGACCTATTGAACCTATTTTACCTGCTGACCTTATTTGGGGCTGACATGTAAGAGTTAGGCCCAGATGAATCAAAGGAGAACATTGTTTCTTTAACAAGAAAAGAAGAATATTACAAGGTAAACTCTACATGTGTCTATGTTAAAAGTTACATGTTTATTTAAAGGGGTAAACTCTGTCATGCAAAGTATTTTACCCTTGAAAAGTTATGTCTTTAAATAATGTATTAATATGAGCTCATCTTTCCTCTAGTTAGATTTTTTTGATGTTCCCATTATAACTGAAGAAGTATTACCATATTCAAATTTCCATAGAAGGAAGGAATACTCCACTTTGTTCATCAGAAAGGAAAAAAGAGAAGAATCTCTTTGAGAGAGAGTTCACTCATTCATTTGGTAGGATGGGAAAATAGCTCATGTTCTACACAGCTCTGCCCTTTGTTCTTTGAAGATGCCAAAACTTGGCAGATTTAAATTCTTATTTTCCCTATAGCAAGCCTACTGGATTCAGTAGTTTAGTGGCTTTTTTTTTTTCTTTTTAAATTCAACAAAGTAGGAAGATAACAGATACACACTAGACTTCAAATTAAGCTGCATCCTCAAATCCAGTTTTTATCAATAATATGCATGTACTCCCTCTCCAGTTTTTGTTTAATTTAAGTTTAATTTATGGGTTGGAATAAATCCATAAAATCCCAATACATTATTTTGTTACTTGGAAACTTTGAAAAATAATCTGAAGTACTAGTTTGAATATTGAAATAGTAGGCAAAAATTTTGAGTCTTTTGGCTAAGCTAAGTGAGGGGACTTTTATTAAAATAACTCAATATCTAGTGTTGGTGATACGAATTCCATTAGATCACAGCCTAGACTGTAGTAGGTGAAAGTCAGCAATATTCAGGCATCAGAATGAAATTGATCTAAGACTGAAACCTAGCAATATAATTTGTTTAGGTTTGAACACCTTCAGACTTCATTATAGTCTTTGATTTCTTTACAGTTTTATTCAAAAAAGTAAGTTGTCTGATTTATAGACTGCAGCTTCAATCTGGGATGTTATACTATGAGGGAACAATGATACCATTTAAATTTAGTATGTCATAATAATACTGACATTTAACAAGCTGAAGTAATTTTCTATTGTCATTTTGATTCGTAACATAATATCCATTAGTCATCTCAGAACCTGTGTCTGAAAATATTTGATACAAAAGAACTAACTAGGGTGTGGGTATTTTTGCCTAGAATACATTTTAGAATCTTGAATCTTAGGACTACTGGGCCAAGTGTTACAGGCAGTGGGTTAAGGACCAAGATGGCGACAGTTGAAGGGAGGAATCCTTTAACTCATCTGCAGAGAGGGAAAGACTGGGCACTTGTTTACCTTGCCATTGGCATCTCCACTTCTGTGCCCAAGACCTCCTAAATAGGATTAATTTCTAAAGATAAAGAAAGACTGATAATTTAACTGGGAAGCAACAGGCTTGGGTTGGCTTCATTTCTTGATCATGCTTTACTGAGATTGCTGGTTCTCTGTCCATCCATCCATGTGGTAAGCTCACTGAGGCTGCTTCCTTTTGTCTGATGTTTAAGCAGCTGTTTAAACTGCTTTGAATTCAGAGAGGAAGTTATAAGAAGCACAATGGACTGCAAATAAGAATGTGTTTAAAACATAAAGTTTTAAAACATCCCTAGGGATGTTTAGTTGCTAGTCCTTGGAATTCACTGAATAATAGCAGGCAATTCAGCAACAAAGGGATTGTTCTGGCTTGGGACCAATAGAAGCAGTCACTATCATCAAGGGGCAGGGGAGAATGGTTACAAATGCTACCAAACATAAGCTGTTTGGTAGGCTGTCTGGGGCCATGTTTCTATCTCTAGGCTCTCAAGAGCTTAGACACAAATGCCTGTTTTTGTTTTCTGTTTTTTTGTTTGTTTTTTAACTCTTTACATCAGAGTGGACTTTTCTCCTGTGTTTAATTTGGAATATTGGTAAACTTTGACCTTCACCTCTGCTATATGGTCTCGGCAAATCAAATCAAAGCCTTTATGTTTAAACCTACCTTGGGATTTTTCTAAATCATCATCCCCACACATACCATGCTTCCAAGGCAGTTGGTAACACAAGCTCCCTAGGAACATACCAGAGGTCGTGGTGTGAACCATTATGCATATAATTGAAATATTTTGAATAAAATTCCTAGGCTTAATACTAGAACATTCAACACCAAAACAACTTAGCCAATAATAACATTTTTATTTACCACTGGAATTTTTGAGGTATTCATTTCTCTGTTACTATCTCTCTCTCTCTAGCAATTTATTTCCAAGAGCATCAACGCATTTCCTCTAAAATAACAGACTGTACAAAAGTAACCAGGAATAAATAAATGAATATTCTAGCGCTTCCAGAGTAATTCATAGGCTTGAATGAGAAAACAGCACTGGAAAGGAATGAAAAGTCACAAACATAGTGTGTCAATTTTAAACAACCACACAAGCAGGTTGAAGCTATTTCTTTGTAATATCAGTCGTTTGAAATTTAACTCATTTTGTTTCTCTATTGGAAAAAGACATATTAATATCATAATGAAGAAGTTCAAACAGACCAGCAAAAATCACAAGCTCATGGCCAATATTCAGCATCGCTCTAAATCCCCCTTTGTTCTTTTGCCCAGTCTTTCCAAAATCCTGTTAAAGTCAGTATAAGCTCAAAGCTGATCACTTGTCTAGTTCTTACAAATCAGTTCCTTAAAAGAGTGAAAATTATCAGACAGCTGCAGCAGTTCAGCTTACAGGGAAACGCAGAATGTCATTTTCAAGGTAAGTATGCAGCTGTCTTTCTGTCACTTAAGGTTTTTTAAGACAAATCTAATTAAATGTCTACCTAAAACGGCTGACAGAATAATTCCTAGCATACTAATGAAATTTGTCATAAGGCAGCAAAACCACAATTCCACTTCTTTCTTTTGTTTCTAGCTAGCAAACCTGGAAGCCCTTCTTATTTGAAGTAACATGCGTAACTGCCTTCTTGACTAAGATGCTTATAGTGTGTACTAAATTAAATTGCATTTTGTTTTTCACAGAGCTTCTCTCCTCCAGAGGAAACAGAACTCTCATGAGGACATGAAGAACTACTGCTTCTAGAGCGAAAGAGGGCTTCTCACCTGGCCTGCCAACTTCATTCACTTTCCTCTGTCCTTCGGTATGTGCTCACTGTCAGTTATATGGCTGGCAAAACCTTTTGAAATTCCGAGCTCTTAACACGCCTCCTTACTCTCTATGATGTCTTTGGATCTAGGACCTAAATGTCATGGTATGGCCACATTCTTGGCAAAATTCCATGTCTTGATATCTGCTGAGCCGATGTCCCAGTTGAATGCCTATTTGTTTTCTCTGCTTGCTTGTTTAATTATATTCATCCCAATTCAAATGGACTGCAAATTGTGGGTGTTTTTTGCTTGTTTTGGCAAATAAAACTGAATCTACAAATTGAACTTTAAAATATGCATGATGTGAAACACGGTTTACCATCTTTGCAGTGATTTCTTTAATGTCCATATCACACACACACACACACACACACACACACATCACTGTTAGTACATGTATAACTGTGTTAGTGCTAGCCTGTGTACCAGTTATCATTCTTTTTATCAGTGAGTTCACAACAAATTTTTCAGTGTCAAGGAAAGAGTATAGTATAAAAGGAAGTTAGAGCAGATGAACCCAAGGCATACTTACTTTTCTTTCCTTCCTTCCTCCCTCTCTTCCTTCCTTCCTTCCTTCCTTCTTCCTTCTTCCTTCCTTCCTTCTTCCTCCTTCCTTCCTTCCTTCCTTCCTTCCTCCCTTCTTCCTTCCTTCCTCCTGATACCGCCGTTTACCGGTGACAAGTTCTGCTCCTTCTAATGTTGAAGATTGAACACTAGAGAAGCACGCCAAGGCAAGCATATGAAGCAGGTTTTATTTAAAGTTAATAATACAGACTTCTCCCAGCAGGAAGAAGGGGGCCATGGCTGATGTTCTAAAGTCCCAAGAAGTGAGCGCACCCTACATCTTTTATAGGTTAAAGTCTCTTTTGTTCTCCAGTTCTCTCCCCCCTTATCTCTCTCCTTCCTGCCTACATGACTAGGCCTGGTTTTGTATTACTGAGAAACCATGGGCAGGGGGAGGGCCAAGGTGATTCAGGCAGGTAAGGGCCCAGGGGGCATTAATTAGCATCTCCTTGCTTGCAGTCCTTGATAAAGGCAGGTAAATTTGGTAATCAATGGGCTCCGGAGATCCTTGACATTCCATTCTTCCAGGGGCAGTCTCCAACTTCCAAAGGCAGATGGCTTCATGGCTTCATTTCCTCGAATTGACCCGATTCCCTATTTCTACACTAACTACCTGTCCTTAATTCTGGCTTCACTCCCTCCCTCCCTTCTTCCTTCCTTCCTTTCTTCCTTCCTCCCTCTCTTCCTTCCTTCCTTCCTTCCTTCTTCCTTCCTTCCTTCTTCCTCCACCTCTTCCTCCTCCCCTTCCCCTTCCCTTTCCCCTTCTTCTTTTCCTCCTCCTCCTCCTCCTTCTTTTTGGTATAATAGGTGAAAAAGATAACAGTAGAGAAATATTCTTTAAACTGTAAAGTGCTCAAAATGGATCCATAATTCTTACATTCCATCTCCTGAAGGAGACACTACTTGTATATATGCATCTGTGAGAAAAGAACATCGAGACCCATTTCAACTGTATTTACTTGACTAAGGTCATGTCCCAAGCATCATTACTGGTAGAACCTACTCTGAATCCTAACAATTGCAATCCATCAACACTAGGCGATCACACACACAGAATTCTGGTTTTCTCAGAATTTATATCTCTGTAGTTATGACATTGCCTAGAAAAGAAAAAGTCATCCAAGGTAGAAATATTCACTAATCAACTGACTACTATAAAACCTACTTAAAACAAGATTTTATTCTCCTGTGCACCATGTAAACCACCTTGTCTACTTCTTAATCTGTTAACTATACAATAAAAATAGGTACAAACAATTACTTCAAATTCTGAGGGAAATCGAGGGAAGGATTTGGTAAGGTCAAAGAGCACATTAGAATATCACATCTTTTAAATAAAGCCTTGTCAAGATCTGGATTCTTAGAGTTGACATCTGAAAAAAAAAGAAGAATCTAGAAAAATCTATAAGGCTAATGAAAGAACATGTTGATGAGAATTAATTTCCAATTATTCTGAGAATTTCATAGGAAAATTGTTATTTTGTTAAAAATGTCTTTAAATCTTCCAATCCAACGAGATATAAAGAATACCCTGTCACAAATCATAAAATTTGGTCAAAAATATTATGCAGAACCAGTACCTAAATTAAAAAAAAAATTACTAAAATATATTGTATAGTTTGGTTAAATGCCATTTTAAATTCCTTATTTAATAGAAAAAGTGTGATTTTTTATGGAAGGAAAAATTTCTTTGTTTTTCCCTATTGTTGACTATGAAATTGTTTTTGGCATTTAAATGGACTTGTGTACCCATTTTAAATACACCTGTTGATGAATTTTGGTGAATGCATACCCCAGTGTCATTGCTACCACAGTCAAAACAAAGACCATTCCATCACCTACACCTGAGGCTTCCCATTCATTTTTGCAACTGGTTTTTCCCCTGACCCTCAGTGCTGGGAGTTAGTGTTTCCTCAAGTTTGAAGAAATGGCAGGCTTACAGGAAGTTACCACTCACAGTTACTAGCTGGAAGTGACAGTTTATACCATGCTTCACCCTGTGGCTGAAGAGGGGGCAGCTTCTCCTGAGGTCTTTAGCTGGTGTGGAACAGTTTTTGTTAAAGTTTTCCTCTTAGGTTGCCCTTATCCTGCCCCTTTGGATAGAGCCTTGACCCTCTTCTCTTACAACATTACTCTAGAAAATTTTCCACTGTGAACTCTCACTTGAAGAGATGTCAGTCTTCTCTCAGCCTCTTGCCAGTTATTTGTTTTTATTTTCACAATAATCTTTGCCATAATTGTGACACTAGAAAGACCACTAAATGGAGAGTGGAGAAATTGCGCCCCCCAAACATGACTTTTGTCCTGTTGTTCACAGAGCATGCCTCACAGATCAAGATGATGATGGTAAGAAGGTTAGCAGTAGCTACCTTTGCCACTCAATGTGTTTTGGTATCAAATCATCCAGGGTCAAATACAAAGGAACAGTTAAAGTAGCAAACAATGGAGGAATTAGGTATGACTCCATTAAGAAGCTAAATGGACCTTTTTGGCAATGTTATTTATATATCATGGCAAGTGTTCTGATATTGACATGAGCTTCACTTATAAACAATTTTATGTGTTTAATTTTTCTCAGTCAAGAGAAAGACCCTCTCTCTCTCTCTCTCTAATGTTAATAGCAGGAAAAGGAAGTGGTGAATGTATCTTGTAGAGCAACAAGAATATCTAAGTGGAAAGCAGCTTAAAGATTTGTTTCTATTAACCTTATCATAGAAAACACAGTTTTAATGGAATGAAATAATTATCTCTGTGGTTAAAATTTCTTTTGACTTTGGCAGAAGTGATAGCATATAGTCACTGAAAGTAAATAAAATGTGAAGCACTAAATATTTTCAAGATAAACTTCCAACTCTCCATTCAAATTTTGACTGAAATTTTAAAATTATATGCTAAAAACTAAGAGGAAATATCAAAACAGTCCACAGCAATTATGATCATGTGGCATAAAATATTTTTATGTAGTCACAATATTTTCCTCCAAGTAATATGACATATTATTACTTGGAAGAAACATATTCAGACTACACAAAACAAAGTGTTAAAAATACTTTACAATATGGGATATTAAAAAACTGAAAGTTTCAAACTGGTGGAAACAGATGAAGTCTTGCACTTTTTAATGGCTTCATTGCATTATAAGTAATATCTGCATATGTATAAATTGCAGTTTGATACGGAGTGATATATAGGTGTGCTCATGAAACTGTTCTCACAATAAACCTAAGGGACATAGGCTTCATCTCTGTAAGTTCTTCAGCATCCCTCCAGCTTAGCCATCCCCACCACAACTTCCTGTAACCAGAGAAAGACTCATCTGCTTCCTGTTACTAGGGATTAGTTTGCATTTCCCTAATACTTAATGATGTTAAACATCTTTTCATGTGCTTCTTTCCCATCAGGATATCTCTATAGCAAAGCAAAATGAAAGCTAATGCTTATCATTTATTTGTTTTTATTATGTCATTTTTAGGCTTAGAATATTTTCTAAGAAAAAATTGTAAACGGTCTCTATATATTCTTTTTCTTTTTCTTTTTTTATTTTTGGGATTAAACCCAAGGGTGCTTTACCACTGGGCCACATCCCCAACCCTTTTAAAATTTTTATTTTGGGACCAGTTCATGCTAAGTTGCTTAGGGCCTCAGTAAGTTGCTGAGGCTGGCTTTGAACTTGTAATCCTCCTACCTCAGCCTCCTGAGTTGCTGGGATTACAGGTATGTGCATTGGGCCTGTCAGTTCTTTGTATGTTCCAAATACACGAATTAAATAATTAGTATATATTTAATTTGAAGATATTTTCTCCCAGTATTTGATTTGTTATCCTTATTTTACAGTGTCTTTTGAAAAGGTATTTTATTGTGCTGAGGCGCAATTTATTTATTTTTATGGAACATGCTTTCAGTGTCACATCTAGGAAGTCTTTGCCTAACTTGAGGTCACTGTAATTTTTCCTACATTTCTTTCAGACGTTTTGTAGTTTTGGAGTTTATATTTAGGTCTGTGATGCCTTTGGAATTAATTTGAGGTGGAGATTCCTTTCTCTGTCCTCTATTCACCTTCACTTTCTTTTCTTTCACATTTTCAGCCCAGGAGTGCCTGATTGTTCTGTCGCCATTTGTGGAAATGGTCATCCTTTCTTCTCTGAATTGCCTTCAAGTCTGTGTTAAAAATTAGCTGTATGTAGGTGTATGGATCTATTTCTGGACCCTGTATCATATTTTCTTAATGTAGATGTCTCTCTCTACACCAATAACCACAATGTCCTGATGACTGTAGTCCTGATGACGTCAACTTTGTCCTTTCCCAAAGTGATTTTGGCTATTCTAAATCCCTTCCACAATTTTAGAATAAGCTTGCCAATTTCTACAATAGTATGCTGGGATTTTGAGATTACGTGCCACCTATAAATCAGTTTGAGAGAATATGCATCTTAAAATGTTGAGTGTTCTTACCAGCCAAAGTGTAGTATATTCTCTGTTTTAGATCTTTGTTGTCTGTCAGCAATATTGTAATATTCAGTATGTTGTTCCTGCATTTATTTTTGTGATATTTTTCACTAAATATTTTATATTTTATTTCTATCACTAATGGCTTTTTTTATTAAATTATCAATTTCTGAATGTTGCTAGTATATAAAAAATATAACTAGTTTTTATGTGCAAATCTTATATTCTACATCCTGGATAAAACTCATGTCCATTCTAGTGGTTTTTTGTAGCTTCCATCTGATAGTGTACATAGCGATCATGTCCTTAGTGTCCTACTTCTTGTCCTTGATCTGGTTGGACCTTCAGTTCAATGTTGATTATAAATGGTGATGTCATATTTCTGATTTCAGGGGGAAAGCATTTGGTTTTCACAAGTGTGAGATTAGCTGTTAAGTTTCTCTTAAATTTCCCTATCCAGTTTAGGAAATACTCCTGTTTGCTGAGATATTTATTCTATTGTTTCTGTTGACTTTTTTTGCTTTGTCGTATAATATGGAATGGATTTATTTTTTTCTATGTTGGAGAGTATCACATGATTTTTTTTTCTTTTTAAAATTTGGTGAATTAGATTGAGTGATATTCAAATATTTAATTAATCTTGTTTCTGGTATAAACACCATTGAGTAATAATATATCATTATTATATATACTTATGCATTTGATTTGTTAATATTTGTCTTGGAAATTTTTCATATGTATGTAAAGTATTTGTAGTTTTCTTATAATGACTAGAGTAATTCCAATATCTTAGAATTAGGAAATAACCCTTCCTCTTCAATTATTCATAAAAATTTTTGTAGAATTAATATTATTACTTTTTTAAAGGTTTATGGAATTTACCATTAAAGTTATGTGGAGCTTAAATTTCTTTACAGAAAAGTTTTAAAATAACAAATTCATTTTCTTTAATAATTATGTAAATCTCCATGTTACCTATTTCTTTCTGAATGCCTTTTGCTGTTATTGTTTTGGGTAGGAAGATAAATATTAGTGTTATTTCTTTTCTAATACTAAACCTTGGGGCAGAGCAAAATCCTCTTTTCTTTCTATTTAAGCAGCTCTGTTATCGAAGGTCACACCTAATCTGTACACAGAAATACTACATATAAGAGAGTGCAGGAGGAGCCTTTTCTTAAGGGAAATCAAAACATTAAAAAGATTAGATTGAAATAATTCCTCTGCATTTTTAAATTAAATGGTTAAAAGTTTAAGAAGAATAGAATTCTGCTTCCTACTATTACAGTATCATCACTGAAATCATTGTTTTACTTGTTTAGAAAATTCATGTATCTTATCTTAACATATATACTTAGAGATTAATTCCTTTGGCCTGAAAGTCACAGAACTAATTTTCTTGACAACTATATCCATGTGGAAAATTATTTTGAATTAGAAACTTTTAAGGAAAATATTTTTAAAGAAAAAAAATTTACTTTTTTAAATTTCCTAAAATAAAAGAGATAGGATTTAAAATTGTCTCTAGACTTATAAATATTGTCACAGGAATTTAAAATTATTTGTGAGCTATTAATGTATATTTAGAGTACATTATTCAATGATACATCTCAAACCATTACTGCTTTACTCTGATGAAAGGAACAGAAAGAAAGAAAAATTATGTTGGGGAGAATTTAATGAGGGCTTAAATAATTCAGTGATACTTGATTTTTTAAAATATGAATTTGGTGTGGCCAAATTATTATTTATTAAATATCATGTTTCTTTTATTATTTTTGTCTTTGAGATTGTATTGAAATAACCCATTTTCTGTTGCTATAATCAAATACCCAAGTCGGAATACTTTATTTTAAAAAAACAGGTTTAGTTAGCTCAAAATTCTGGAGATTTAGGATGGCACCAGCATTTATTTGGTTCTGATGAGGGCTTTCTGGGTCCATCACAATGTGGTAGATGGCATCATTGTGGAAGTACATTTGAGAGAGGTAGGACAGCATGTTGGAATAATTTAGGCATCAGACTTGTTTTTACAGTGACCTGCTCTCTTAGAAACTAACTCAGACATCACAGGTACTACTTCAGTCCCTTTTGAGGGTGGTGCAAGCAGTCTCCTAATTACCTTGCTTTAGGTTTGAAATCTTCTTAAAGGGTTACCATGTTCTAAGATCACTACACCACAGACCAAGTTTCCAGCAAATGAAGTGACCTACTCAAACCATGTGCAAACCACAGTAGGCATGAAACTTGGGGAAAGAGTTAATTATAAGCACATATGTGGCCCAAATATTTTAAAACAATATGATAAAAATATCTAAGAATAGCTTATCTGGAATGTCAAACATACCATGTATGTGTTACTTTAAAAGTCATAAAATGTTTAAAAACATGTATATGTACATGAATATGTGTGCCTTAAATAGCATAGATTTACATTTTTGAAATGGCTACATGGGTTCTTAAAAAAAGATTTGATTCCCATGAAAACAGAAGGCATCAGTGGAATGAAAAGTCTTTTTTTAAGCATTCATGTAGTCATTTCAGAATTTTATCAGGAATATAATTATCAGGGTCCCATTTCATTTCTTCCCTTGGTTTAATAGCTTTGCCTAAGATGTTTTGAAGTATAATAAATTAATGGCTGGAGTTTCACTTGGAAACCTCCCTATGGTTTTATGAATGCAAATGACTTTATGCAATTTAACCAACTCAATGAAATATCCAGTATCCCAATGAAATGGTTTTTCCTGTAAAATATAAAATAGCAGTGATAGGCATGTTTAAATCATTTTTACCCAAAACTGATAATATTTAAGTTTATATCCTGATTATTAAAAATTACTTTTACAAATAAATACTAGCTATTTTATTTTGTTGAGAAGAAAAATCCACCTAACTCAACTATATTGCAGTTCAAATTCTCATTTCTGATGAATTTTAAAAATCATAAATAGGTCATTGTAGTCACTGAGCAATTGAGGTTTTGATGATCTATATATTACACAGTTTCATTCTTTTGTTTCTCTTTCATTGTCTAGTTCACTCCTAGAAAACTTATTATTACTCCATCAACATTTGTTGATTTACCAATTAATTTGGAAAAATAAGGTGACTTTGTGATCCAATGTCTACAGTTTAATCTCAGTGATTAATCCTATGTTTATTAGTATGAAACCAAATCCCATTTTTTAAAAAGTCACACTAATTTGTTTCTAATAGGTAGGCAATAATGATGATGTTTATCAAAATTTAATTTGCTCTTCTTGGTGTCAAGTGAATAAAATATGACTTTCTCTTTAGCTCGACATCACCAAATTTAAATTAAAATTTTAAATCTATGGTATGGTGCTATTTCAGTTAAGTCTCCATTCGTAATGATACCAATGCATAATCAATATGTAACTAATTAGTTTCTATTTCTTGCACATAAATTTAGTTGATATTTATTGCTATTCAATACACTTTGGTTTGAAAGTCTGTTTCAAAAATTGAAAGGTATAATTCCTATTGCATGTGCTTTATATTAGATATTAGGTATATGAAGTTTGTTTTGAAAACATTTTTTTCTCAATTCAGCATTTATCTTAATTCTTCATGGCCTTTCCTTTTTTATTTTGAGGGGAAAAAAGTCTATGTTATTTATATGCGCATCTTACAAATTTGATTTTTTGTTTAGCAGATTCAGCAATTAATCAATATGTCTATGAGTGTCTAAATTATATTGCACCATTCTGAGGACACAAGATTTGTCACTCCTCTGAGAGACACTTAATATTTGATCTGGTTCACATGAGAGAATTCTAAATTGATAAAGAAATCCCTGGGGAAAGCTGCATAAGGCCATGTATGTCTTTTCTGGAACACGTCGTTTTATATAACAACATTCGACGGTAATGGGTCTTTGTCCATAATTCATAGCAAGCTATTAAATGATTTAATGCACTTGGCTTTTATCTGTAGTGCTATGAACTAGTTCAGCAATCGACATGCTACCTATTCATGCATTATCATTCATTTGTCTCCTCTTCCCTCACCTCCATGCCTATTCATCTCCAGAGCAAAGAGCTTTTTCTGCATCTTCAACCCATTGATTTTCATTAGTTCACTTCTTTTTCAGACATGAGCAATGGTCACTTTCACTTTCTGAGTCTTCAAAGAGTGCTTTATTTTGCTTTTCTCTGTTATGAACTTTGTTTCCCTACCCCTTATTTTTATAGCTTAAATATATCTTTCAATACTTGCTTTTGGTTGACTCAAGCTCCTTGATCACTGCTTCTGAAACACCATATTTTTTGAGGTGTCTGAGTACAATTTTTTGTTTTTAAACTCAATAACATGTATTCTAATGAATTAAAAAATTAGCATACTTATAACTTGAAACTTTGAATGTTGATAGAAATTGAACAGGATAGTGCTTTCTCATTTGGCCACTGACTATATGTTTATTTTCACTAACACAACTTTAGTTTTGAATAGTTTCTATATCAAAATCTTCATTTGCTTTTAGAAATAGTATTTAACTGAAAACTTTTTATTAGTTAGCTTTCTAAATAATTTTGTAATTCCATCAGTTCAAGAAATAAACTCTTTAACATATAAACTGCTCGTATTTTCTAAGCAAACAGCAGTTTATATTGTTTATCTTCTAAATCCAAAAAGAAGACTCTCATAATAATTATGGTAAATGTTACATTTTAACTTTGACAAAAATGACTGTGTGGAATATTACTATTCCATTATTAAAATACAAAAGACAAAAGAATATGCACAACTGAGAATGTTAAAGTATATTAATGTAAAAATGCATCAATTCAAAAACCTGTAATTACCATACTTCAGAGAAGCAAATAAAATTTCTACATAATATCAACAGTATATACAGCTGTTGCAAAGAATTCACTTTTCTTAAATGAACACACAGATTCATTTATTTGAGGGTCACACGTTAGTGTCATATTAGTGTGACCCTCAAATATTTCACATATTAATGAAAAAAAGCAAAACATTGACAGATTTTATAGAACTAATATATGTAAGTTATAATTTGTAGTAGTATTAAGGATGTATTAAATAGCTTGCCGACCTACTCTTTTTGTATGTATTATAAAGAAAATTTAGTTGATATGATATCAAAATGCCAAGCACCCAAAAATACATGATGGAGACAAAACTATTATGATTACATTTCTGTTGTCCTTCATAAAAACTCACATACCACCTCTTACATTTTATATTCCTGTCTTTTAGATTTCTAACAAAAATTCTGAGACCCTTAACATTGGAATGATCCCTCAACAAAACCGAACCAAATAATGTAATAAACTTGTTTACAACATCTCAAATAGGTCAGGCTTCATAGTCTCCTCCATTGAATGATAGGGCATTCACTGGCTTGTAGAATAGGCTATTTTGGTTTTTGGTGAAACTTTTTCCTTTAAAAAAGATGAAATATGTCCTTTTACAACTGCTGCTATTGGTTTTAATTTATTCAAATGAGTTGAAGTAGTAACAGTGTTCAATTTCCCCAAGATATCATCTAATTATTTAAAGGCAAGTAAATCCTCAAATCTCTTTTCTAAGCCATATATCTTAACTTATTTCAATCAAATGCTCATTAAATTACTTAATGAGTTAAAGGGTCTCCATTTTCAAAATCAGGTTTACTGTAGTATAATATGCATATGGTAAAATCTACTCACTTAGAAAATACAGTGCAATGGATTTTTAACAAAGATCTCAGTTGTACAATCAACATATCAATCAAGACAAAGCTTATTTCATCAACAGGACACAAAATGTCTATTTTTTCTTTGCAGAAAGCAACCCATCTACCCATCAAGATTCTGTGGTAATGCAGAATTCTTAAAAATCATTTTTATGTGCAATCTCTATGTTTTGACACGTGAACTTTTTTTTCTCTGAATGTTATAGGTAAAGTTGTTATAAAAATACACATACAGGCCAGAAGTGATTGCATACACCTGTAATCTCAGTGGCTCTGGAGGCTGAGACAGGAGGATCAAAAGTTCTAGACCAACCAGCGAGGCCCTAAGCAACTCACCGAGACCTTTCCTCAAAATAAAAAATAATAATAATAAAATTTAAAAAGGCTGGAAATATAGCTCCATGGTAAAATGCATTTGGGATAAATCTCCAGAATCAAAAAGCATAAAAAAACAAAAAACAAAAAACAAAAAAATCACACACACATTGGTCTTTGTGTGGACATGAGTTTTTATTTGCTTTGGGTAAATACCTGGTAGAGGGATTACTTTTTAGATCTTAGGGTAAACATGTTCAATTTTACACAAAACCGACAAGTCTTTCCAAAATGATGATACCATTTTGAATTTTTCTCAAAATGTGAAAGATTTCTATTTGCTGTTCATCTGTTTTATCTTTTTAACAGTATTGTTCGTTGGTTACAATTTTAGCTGTTCTAACAAGGTGTTCTTTCACTGGCTTTTAACTTGAATTTTCCTAATGACTAATGGTATGTAGAAAAGCTTCTTTTGTGTGTTTGCTTAGTTCTTGCTGGTTATCAGTACAGTTTTGATGAAGCATCTTTTCCAATCTTTGGATTTTGTTAAAATTGAGTTGCTTATCACACAGTCCAACTGAAAAAGTCACTGAGCATCTGTGTGTAGTGCATCATTTACTCCTGCTACCTGGCTTGTCTTTTTACTTTTATAATATTGTCATTTGAAGACCAAGTTTTAAATTTTGTCAAAGTGAAACTCATAAATATTTATATGTTCATTTAGGGTTAGTGCCTTGTGATGTTAATGTATTTTTGTTTAAAATAAGGTTTTAAATTTTAAAATATATGTTCTTCTAGAAATTCATAGTTTTCACATTTGCATTTAGGTTTCTGACCCTGTCACTTTAATTTTTCTGTATGGCTCTATGTAAGAGTTTAGATTCTTTCATTTTTTAGGCACTGTTATCCAAATGTCCCAGAAATATTTGTTGAAGGTACTATTGCTTTCTTAATGACTTACCTTGGCAATGTTGTGGAAAATCAAGTGATCATATGTGTGTCAGTTTCTTTCTGGACTTATTGTATTTGATCTATCTCTGTATTAGACCTCT
Source organism: Sciurus carolinensis (assembly GCF_902686445.1). Taxonomy (NCBI): domain Eukaryota; kingdom Metazoa; phylum Chordata; class Mammalia; order Rodentia; family Sciuridae; genus Sciurus; species Sciurus carolinensis. The sequence continues at coordinate 28,118,880 of NC_062220.1, read as the reverse complement.
GTGTTAGACTGCCTTAGTAACTATATTTTCACAAGTCTCAAAAACTTTATTAGAATAATGCTTGCATTTTGTTCTTGTTTCTGAATATGTATCAAGATACAGAATTCTATATCAATAGTTTGTGCCTTTTTATACCTGTTGGATATTTTTAAGTTTTTCTTAATTTTAATTTTTCTTCAGTTTGATTATGATATGCTGCTGTGGTTTTCTTTGTATTTACCCTCTTGAAAGAATTGGAATTCTTTAGTCAGTATGTTAATTTTTTACATGTTGTGGCATTTCTTTTGCCATTACTGTTTTATACTTTTATTTCATTCCTTCTAGATCTCCTTTTTTGTCATTCCAATGTTATATTGATTAGACTACTTAATATTTTCCCATGGATTCCTGATGCAATTTTTTTCATTTTTTACTCTTTTTTAAAAAAAAATTTTTAGAATGGGCAAATTTTGCTGATCTTTCTACAATTATTCTGATCTTTTCTTTTTTATTTGTCTTTTTCCCACAGTGGTGGTGATTGAATCTAGGGCCTTGCATGCTAAACAAGTGATTCTACCACTGAGCTATATTCCCAGTCCTGATCTTATGTTTTCCTTTTATTTAATTTACTATTACATATTTCAGGTGTATTTCTAAATTCAGATATTTACTACTCCCATCTAGGAATTCCATTTTTAGAAAATATTCTAAATTTTTCACCTATTCACTCATTAGAGTCATCTTTAGTTTTGTGTCATTGAATATATTTCTAACATTTTAAAAAATAATTTTTTTCCTGCTCTTTCCAAATGCTGAATTATTGGGGTCCACTTTTCTTAATTGGGTCATCTTTCATTCTGCCTATATTTTTAGTCTGTACTAAATTACTAACTTAGAAAAAATTTTGTATTTGTTTTATTGCACATCAAGAATTTTTTGTGATACCATGAATAAAATCTGGTTTCTATAATCACTTCTGAACACTTATGACATTTGCTACCTGGTACTAGTTCACACAGAAAATATTACCTGAACTAGCAGAATGTTGGTTTAAATTTTGGTTATTGCTGATATGATTCATTACCTAATCTGAGGGGATTCCTTACTTTTAATATAAAATACTTATTCAAATAACATGAACCTGCTGGAAATTTAAAGTTTGTTCACCAATACCTTCTAAGTTAGTAGGATTTATACACTAAACTCCATGTTCCACACTGTGCACAACACCTGTCATTTATGCTCAGGTGTTAGTCTTCTGCATTGTCTGATTCTATCCCACACATGTGAAGTTCATGTATCAGAATAGTAATTGAGAAACATTAATAATCACATTGAAAACCCACTCCTTTGTGACTTCCTCCTCTCTGTGTTCCTTCGTTTGATTTATAGCCATTCTTGCAGCCTCGTTATCTATCCTTTATCATTCAATACTAATAAGATTGACACTTTTCATTGAGCTCAGCTACACTCTTCCATGTGAACAAAGAGGACTGACAGAGAAAGAGTCATTAAAAATAAAAATATCATCTTATTTTAAGAGCTCCTATCTTCTAAGGATTAAATCTGCTAGGCTCTTCCCACTTTGATGGCTCTTTCCAAAATTCAATAGTTTTTTAAAACCATCTATTTTGACTAAAGTTTATAATTAATATCTGTGGGACAGTTGGTCAATAAAAACTTTTCTTCAATTTCCAGAATCTGGAACCTCTTTTGAGAAATGTGTAGATGATTAGAATTCTGTTTCTTATCTTGAATGTGTATTAGTTCTCTATTGCTCCATCAGAAAACCCTCTAAAACTTGGTGGCTTAAAACAAGAAATATTTAGTATGGAAGACCAAATGTAATTCAGTAGGGACTTCTGACTCATGGTCTCTCAGAAGGCTACAACAAAGGGATGGTCAAAGTGCAGTACTGCTGGGAGGAGATCTACTTGGGAGCTTACTTACAAGCATGTTGGCAGACCTCACATGACCTATGGTTGGCTCTCTGTCCTGTGGCTTCCTCATCTTGGTTTCAACCAAGTGAGGATCTGAAAATATTTGTAGTATATACTCAACATGTATATACTGTTTTTCATTTTCATTAGTCTCTAAATAATAATTGAGTGAAACAACTATTTGCAAGCATTTATATTGTATTAGGTATTGTAGTAACTGGAGATGATTTAATTATGTGGAAGGGTATGTATGCATTTATATTCCAATAATTTGTGATTTAATATGAGGAATTAAGCATGTACAGATTTGGATACAAACAGGGGATCCTTGAACCAGTCTCTTGTGGATACTGAGGGATGACTGTATTTTGAAGTTTGTTCATTCAGAAGTTGGCAAACCTTAAGTTCTTACTGATTTGGCTGGAGATGTCAGTGCCTCTCCACAGGACCTCTCCATAAGGTCATTCACAACATGGTACCTTTCTTCCTTCCTCTAAACTCAGGCTGCAGGAAGGGTAAGGAAGCGGGAAGCCCGAATTTCTGTCAACTAATCTTAGAATTGACACCCTCTTGCTTTATCATAGTTTGTTAGAATGCAGTGTCACTAATTCCAGGCCATATTTGAGGGGACAGGATTACACAATGGTGTAAATACCAGGAATCATGGAATGTCAGAGGTCATTTTAGGAAGACCTCAGGGGAAGAGATACATAAACACATTTCTCACTGTTCTTTCAAGGATCCTTTTCTTTCAAAGGTAAAATATCTCCTGCCATTCTTTCTGATACTTAATCGCCGTTATTTTAGATATGAGGTGTTTCCGAAAACCCATGTATTATACAATGCAAGAATTTTCAGAGGTTAAATTATTGACTTATAAAAGTCTTGACTTAATCAGTGAACTAAACTACTGTTACGGATTAACTGGGTAGTTACTGCTGGCAGAGAGAGTGTGGCTGTAGGAGGTAGGTCACTGGGGGCATGCCTTTGGTGTTTATATTTTGTACTTGGTGATTTTTGCCATGCACTCTCTCTGCCTCCTTGTCACCACATCCTGAGCTGCTTTCCTTGTCACTTTTGCCTTGCCTTGAGCACAGAGCAATGGTGTTGGCTATCTATGGATTGAGACCTCTGAACATGCGAGCCAAATAAACTTTTTCTCCTCTAATTATTCTTGCCAGGCCTTCTAGTCACTGAGATGAAAAAGCTGACTAAAACAGTCCCCCTTTAAAATGTGAAATAGTTATAAATAGGTCTATTTATATGTAGAGATAATATGAAGATATCAATTATGAATTCTGACCAAACTTTATATATATGAAATATATAATATGTAATACATAATACATAGTTTCTCTATAAATACAATTATATGTGTGTGTGTAGATACCAGAGTTCATAATAAATATCTGTGAGAGGATAATCATTAAAAGACTTCCTGCAGTTGTCAGAATTAGAATATGATTTGAGGCAGTTTTGTGGAGCAGGATTATATTCTCTGTTACTTACGTTAGTATTTTTTCTTCAGTGATAAAAAATGTATGACTCATTTTTCTTCAAACTTCTGTGTCAGTGGATTGTTAAATCATTATTCCATTGGGTATTCTGTTGAGATCAGTTTGCAAAGTCATAGACAGAATTATATATTGATAATACCTTTTTTGACTTCATATATATCTTAATAGTTAAAGTCAATAAACTCATTAGACTGTGCTAACATAATTTTTTCTTTTTTCTTTTTTAATTGTTCCTTCATTTTTCTCTTTAGGGAGTCATCATCCTCTAAAAGTGATATTTAATTTGTTGAGTGGAGAAGTGAATAAAAAGCTGAAAAATTAATGGCTAAATTAAACTCGAAGTCTCCTTTTAGGACAGTAGAGTGTGACTAAGTTAACATGATACTATTTACATGTGTTTGTGCATAGTTTCTCTTTAACAGATTTTAGCAGCCAGCTGCACATCTCTTGTACACATATGTGTCATCTTCGTGATGTTACTCATTTTACTATTTGTACTCAAAATTATTTCTATTTCCATTTAATTAACTATAATTATGCTACAGTTGGATAGGCAGCATGTTTGATAAGCAACTGGATGCTTCCCAATAACAGTTTAGGAATAGAATTAAATATGTGGTATGTGTGTATATATATATATATGTGTATACATGCATATATTTACACACACACACACACATGCACACACACACACAGTTTTACTCCTGTACATAACACAAAGTGTTCTTTTGCTTCAAGAATGATGGATTAGATGGGCTGACTGAGACTGGTGTAATTTTGAGGGGCTCACAGCTCCCTGAGTCTCCAGGGTTGTAAGCACACCTGTGAGTGTTGACCTTAGAAAAACTGATTAAGCAGCATGTGCTTTATTTTCTACCTCTATAAATTAAGGCTAATAATACTACTTTCCTTCCATCACTCATGGATATTGAGAATTAATGGAATAACATTTGGGAAGTTCTTTGAACTCCTCAAAGGTATTATTAACATTTTGTACTTAGTCACAACAACCTTCATACATTCTCAGAAATAATTGAATGGTCAGAGAGTTGAAAATAGCAGCATTAGGTTTTTGGAGATTGTCTATAAATTAGTTTTAATTAATATAAGACTGCTCAGATTTTGAAAAAAATAAATTTTGTAGTCTACATTACAGTCTTGTAACGTTTGACACATATATTTTCATGTGGACAGAGCCTTAATTTCTTATTTTTTAGGCCCCCAAATTCCACAGAGCAGACTGAACTACTTTTAAAAGTCTTATTTAATTTTGGTATTAGCTCTTATTGAGAATTACTTTAGAAAGACCAATACATACTCAGAAAATTTCAGACTTTTCCTTGGCTAATTGCTTTGAGAGCTGTCTGTTCAGTCATTTGGTCTCCTGTGCTCAAGATTTCATCTGTGTAGAGGAATCTCTGGTGTTGTCAGGGGCAGGAGTGAACAGCAGAAGCAGAGGCAGGGCAGACTGGGAAGTTGGATGTAAATGTAAACACACCTGAAATGGCTTCCCTCCCTTCCCTCAGGAGGGCTTTCCTGTCTGTCATCTTTTCAGGTATCTCTGGCCTGATTCTAATTCTGATACTCCCCAATGCTCATGTTTCTCACCCCAAATCTCCCCTGTGGCTCTAGTTTCTGACATGAAAGTTTCAGAATCAGGAGGAGTCTGAATCCAGACATTTCTTTGATGCAGGGTAGATTTTACTGAAGTCTTGTATACCGGGAGGAATGAGGTATTGTTAGCATCTATATGGAGGTCACCAGGATGAAAATTAGGCAGAAGTCAGTCATCTTTCATGTTACTTTTGATTTAATTTATGACTGTATCATAAAGCAAATTATTTCCAAATTTTACCATATTTGTTTACTATCTGATTTGAGGCTCAAACATAAAACTCATGAGATCCAAATCTCTATCTCATATCCTAATGAGTCATTTGAAACTAGCGGAGAACCCAGCATGCCTTAGTCATCCAAACACGTTCTAATGAATGGAGAAAATTTTTAAATTCTAAGTTCTCTTGTATTCAGACTTCTCTCACCTCCTACCACCCTCTCTTGGCTTCTCCCACACGGCTCTACATTCATACGCGCTGATGTTCCAACACAGGCTTTCTAGGGAATGTTTCCCTCTCTTTTACTTTTCCTGAAACTACCTGAAGTGTAAGGGAAAATAATCATTAGCTCTAAGCCATGTGTAATGGCAGAGAGACCTGAAATAAGGACAAGAAAAGGATGGTTGGGAAATGATTGAGCAACGAGGAAACTTTGGAGAAGCAAGGAACCATCAGAGTTTGTTTTACTTTTTCTCCATTTTCCTGGAGTGTTTACTTTTTCACTGCAAGGGAGTTGGTTTTCTGGCTTCTTCCTATTCCCATGCTTAGTCTTGGGGAAATAATTTAAGTTCCATTTTCATGTTACCACTTGTTCTTTTTAAGTGACTCTTCACCAGCCTGACCTCCCACAGGATAAAGGTGCATTACTGCTTTCATCACAAGAGTCAACGAAGTGTGTAGTGTATCACAATCACTAAAGTATATTTACATTTAAGGATCTTAATTTTTTTAGTAAAAGGGATATCATGGTTTAGATTAGGTGTCCCCCAAAATCTATGTGTGAAAAAATGCAAGAAAGTTTAGAGATGAAATAATTGGGGTATAAGAGTTTTAACCAAATCAGTGCATTAATCCCCTGACAGGCACTGACTTGGTCATAACTAGGTCAGTAGGGTGTGACTGGAGGAGATGGGGCTCTGGGGGTTATATTTTGTCCTTGTTGAGCAAAGCTCTCTCTCTCTCTCTCTCTCTCTCTCTCTCTCTCTCTCTCTCTCTCTCTCTCTCTCTCTCTCTCTTTCTCTCTGCTTCCTGGTGCCAGCAGTTCCCAGCTGCTTTCCTCCACCCATTCTTCCATAATGATATTTTGCCTGACCTTGGGTCCCAAGGACTGGAGTTGACTGTCTTTGAACTGAGATCTCTGAAACCACAAGCCCCAAAATAAACTTTTCCTCCTAAAATTATTCTTGTCAGATCTTCTGTTCACAGCTGTCAAAAATAAATAAATAAATAACTGATTAAAACAAAGAGTATTAAAAGCAGTAAGTCTATGCCCCCTGCCAATTTTTTTAATGGCCATCTGCTTTTCAAAGGAGGGTAGGAATGCATAGGACAGAGGATTTGGAGGGATGGCACAGTTGTGTAGGGAAATAAATCACCCCAACTCAAAAAGAAGGAAATACTGCGCAGGTGGGTGTCTTGGATTCCAGTATTTCCCAGCTCAACTTTTTCCTCATACCTGACCAATAAAAGAAGAATCAGTTAACAAGAGAATCCCTAAAATCATAGCTATTGTCTTAGAAGTCATAAACAGCCACAAGATCCATAATCTTCACCATACTATTTAAATGGCAGTACCACAGAACTTATGTCTAGCTAGATGCATAACTTTCTTTCTTCATTTAATTAATTTCACTAAATATAACTACACATCTTTTGAACATCAGTTATATTGGTATCGCCAGTTTTCACTAAATTACAAATGTAATAATTCTAACAAAAAAGACTGTGTAAATGTACTGCTGAAATGTGTTATGGGAGCCTAACATTGTCTGAGGTAATGTTCCATATAGTCAGTTATATTTTGAGTTGAATAAATGTCATGGTATCACTTAAGAAGGCAAGATTTCCTATGAGAAAATAAATTGTGAGTGCTAAACCATTGACAGGTATATGCAAATTTTTAAACCCATTTTCTCATAATCAGAGCCTATTTAATCATAGGCCAAATGAAGTCTCCTTGACTAAACATGAAATTTGCCATGTTTGATGTTTGGCTTAAGTAATGTTCCCCCAAGATGAGCAAAATCTCAGAACCTGGTCATTGGTCATATTTGAATAACTCAGACATATAAAGCACTTAATGAACTCTTTTGTTTGGCTTTTTAACTATTAAGCTGGGTTTTATATATATTGTTTTTAGTTGTAGGTAGACACAACACCTTTATTTTATTTATTTATATATGGTGCTGAGAATGGAATCCAGTACTTCACACGTTAGGCGAGCACTCTACTGCTGAGCCACAACCCCACCCCTAAGCTTGTTTTTTTTTTTTTTACCTAAACATTCACTTTGGAACATTCAATGATTTTCGTTTTTTATATTATGTGAAAAAGATAATGGCAGAAAGAATTAAAAGGAACTATAAATGTAATATAATGCTTTTAAAAAAACTCTACTGGTGTTGCCTAGGCAAAGAATTTAGTCTTAATATCCTTGGCATGAAGATTTTGGAGGTATTTCTGTATGCTGCAGCTGCTGTAGCTGCCCCTGTCTTCTGGATCTTTCCAGCATTGCAGATACATACTTGATCTTGCAGAGTAGTCAGTGTGGCTGCTGTTACTCCAGCTTTGGCTTGTTATTAGCCTATGTCAGATGACCTGGGAAGGTGACCATAAGTTCCTGGAGTACTACTTCTTTTCCAGTCCAAAATGCATGCCAGTAGAGATTGAGGATGTATGAGAGTCCTCATTATTGTGACAAATAGATCTCAAGGGAGGAATGTGATTGAGAAGTCACATCTTTCCCAGGTCACCCTTTTGTACCATGCCGCAGTGTATGGCTTAAGTGGCAGTGCTTTCAAAGAAGAGTGTGGCTTTAGCCCCTGCGTTCCTGTGTATTTTTTCTTCAATTCTTCATCTTTCAAGTTCCTTCTGCAATCTAGTGCAGAGAAACTCTTTCAAAAGGAAAGAGTGCTGATTTTTATCTAAGATAATGGAATCCAATTTCATAGGAAGTAAGGATAGGCCTTGTGTTCGCATGGCTTTGTAATCCTTACTTTAAAAATTTACACCTTCTGTGGTTTTACTGTGAAGAAAATTTTTAGGGGCACTTAGCTATCATTATAAATTACTTTCAAGTTTCTGTTAAAGGAAGCATTAGAGAGTGAGACTGGGCCTAAGCTTCTCATTAAATCTGAATCATATTTACTAAAAGATTAGTCAAAACATGATTGGAAATGCTTTTAATTAAAATACCATGTATAATTTAGGAACTCATTCATTCTCATAAAAGTAGAAAGTATAATAAAATTATAACAATTCCAGCAAAAATTCAATTCATTCTGAGTAAAACTATCATGCTAGTTGCTTGACTGAGACTATTCAAATGTTACTACCTCTTAATCTGTTCTTACTGCCCTAAATTCGGTCTCTAATTCTATGTCTGGTTTATATTAGGCATTCAGTCTATTCTAGAAATATGAGTAGAAGATTAAACCATCTGTTATATAAATATTGAATGAGCATCGATTTGTCACTGTGCCAACCTTCATAAGTAGCCAAGTAGATACTGCCTGGGTGACTTAGCTTCGGGCGCTTCAAGATTGTATCCATGGCTAGGTCTTCCTCTCACTAACATCAGCATAATTCCCCATATCAAGCAAGCCTTGGTGCCCTAGTGCTTAGCGACTCAGTCTCTGAATCACATCCATCAGTCAAACCACAGAGCTCCAGTTTAATCCATCAACGTCTCTCTTGTCAGCTTCCTTGAATCGTGTGCTCCCTTTTCTCTCCGTCGGATACATTTGGATATAAGTCTGTGTGAAATTAGAATATTTTAGAGCAAAAACTATCAAGACCAGTTGCTCTAATCATTTAGGCAAGTCCCGATGTTGATATGTCATGTTCTCTATGACAGTTTCTTCCCCTATCCCTGGGTCATGATGAAAAAAAAATTGATACATGTTTTTATGCATCTTAGAAAGGAGAATCAACAAAAGTCCTTTAATTTCTCATTGCCTACAAAATAATCAGAATGTTGAACTGTAATATCCAGAACAATGACTGATGAGATTCTTCCCACTTCCTTCAGTGAACGGCATGTGAGCCACCGAAACCTATTTCCCACTGTTCTAGAAACTGACAAGTCCAAGTTTGAGGGGCTGGTAGAGTTGATGTCTGGGAAGACTCTGTTTCCTGGCTTATAGACAGCATCTTGCTATAACTTTACCTGGAAGAGGACAAGGGAGCGCTCAGGGTCTCTTTTATAGGGCTCAAATTCCATTTCTGTGGGCTCTTCCCCCATGAACTAATCACCTCTCAAAGCCTCTTCTTGAAATTCCACCACATTGGGAGTTAGGATTTCAATATATGAATGACCTTCTAATAATTAGATTTTTTTCTGATTCATATTAACTTTAAAGTATTTTCCAACTAGTGAATAAACTAGACATCTATAACTCTAACTTCAGGGAATCAAGTGTTAAAGACACATGCATATATTCATGTGTGTGGTATTTATACATACATATATTTTTGTAACTTTATGTCACTAATGTTAAGGTCAACAATTTAAATGTTAATATTACTAATATAGTACTTTATGAGATAAATGGCATGCTTCTTATGACAGGTATGATATAATAGTTTACACAATATGTAAGGATTATTTTCATTTGACAGGTACCATGATAAACACATCAAATTTATTATCTTATTTAGTCTTTTGACACAAGCATCTGGTTTTGAGAGATCAGTGAAGTGTTAAGAACTATTAAGAGGGGAGCCATTAACAACCCCATGGTTGAGAAAGCTAGGAGAGATTTCAATTTCCAGATACCAGAAAATTAACTGGAAACACAAGACAAAGCAGCAGTTGAGAAAGAGTAGCCTTTGGCAGAGGAACATAGCCTTGTGTATTATCAGCCTAAAAGGGAGGGAGCTGAAGTGAAAAGAATACTCTCCCCTCCCCATCCTCCTGTCTTTTGTCAATTCAACCAAAATGAAGGCCAGCATGTAAGGAAGGCTGTCAGGTAGTCCATAAAAAATCAGTCCATTTAAAATCCAATGGAACAGAAAAAGGAAGGGAGGAAATCTGGAGACCAAACTAAATTTACACCATGTCCCATCATACTGGATTTTATACTCCTTGTTCTCTGGGATCCAACTGTACTTCCTACTTGGAATTTCCCGAGCACACTCTAACCTCAGGGTCTTTGCACTGGTTGCTTTGGATTAGCATTTTGCTCCTTCACAGACATCTGCATTCACAGGAGTTTTTGGGGGGACTCCTCATAGCCAAACACTGACAGTTGATTATCTCAGGTATTTGTTATAGTGATAGCTGACAAAAACGCTATCTCAAGTGTAATGTCTTGGATGGTCTTTTAATTTTCTCTCCTTCAAATTTACAACAGATATTGGAGTGGTTACTATATTCCATATATTGTTGATGAGCCCTGGAAATATAATAGAGAACAAGACAGAGAAGGCCACCATCATCAAAGAATTTAATGTCTAATAGAAATTTCAGTAAAGAAAATATATTATCATAATATGGGGTGCTACTGGACCTTTCTTACATTACTTAAAATAATTACACTTGCTTGAAGTACATTATTCTTTCATACATTTCATTTGAAAATACTCTCTTTGGAATTTAGCCAGTCTATGGGAGGAGGGTCAATAAATCAATTCAGAAGCTACCTTCTTTTCCGTATCCAAATCATTGCCCCTTTAACCTGCTTCTGTAATTTAAGTGTCATTTTGCCAGATAGAGACAAATATACATTTATTCATTTCAATAAATGTCCTTAAAAGTATTTGGCAAGAGAAAGCTCAGCTGTTTCTTTGTATAGAACAGGGCAAAAGTTTAATTTAATTTGGGTAGTGCATATTTTCTATTAAAAAGAAAAATGCAATGTGTGGGTGAGAAGTTGACTATAAAAGCCTTAGTTTGGAGAGGATTTAAGAGAAAAACCTGTTCCTTTCTTTGATAGCATTGATTACCCCAACAGAAGACTTTTTAAAGTGGTGCTGGCACTATAACAGGCAGATTCCAGGCCAGTTCTGATCCATGCAGAGGTCAGAATATATTCAGCTAGTGATGCATGTGGGATCAGAAAGAGCTGACCTCCGTGAGGGCCGACATTTTGGGTTCAAGCGAGTCAAGGAAGAAGAGTGCTCTTTATGAACTTGAAACTGGAACCACAGCCAGGAAAATCTGCATGTTAGTACCCCTGGGGCAGCTGAAGAGGAGGAATCCAGCTATTCCACCACTTTGGGCTCCCTGTGGACATACCCTTGATGGACGAAGCAGAGCTTTACTGTCTCTTAGCCCAATTTGTCCAGGCCTGGTGAGAAACATCTTCATCCAAGGACCACTTGACCCAGGAGACAATTCACTGTGTCTTCTGTCTGAATCGTCATGGAAAGGAACCAGGAAACCTTTAACTAGGAAAGCCTAGACCTGGTCGGATAAACACCTGCTTGTCAAGAAACAGAAAAGTGTGCATTCCAATCCCTAAAATCTGTCTTCGGCATGGGTCCTATGATTATGGTGAATGTCTGTGACTTCACCTGACATCAGAATTCTGGCTTCAGCTTTCCACATCCAAATTATGCCTGCACTCCTCACAACTCTGGCCCAGGAAGTTCACCAGATTGAACTCTGTGGAGCTGGATGTTTTCCCCAGTGCAGAGAGAGGACCAAGAAACTCATAGATGCATAATGGACTGGAAAAATCAGCATTAAATACAAAATGATTTTGTCATTTTATAGCTAATGCTGGCAAGCAGAGGGTAAATAGTATAAGCATTTGTACCATACACACAGAACAGGTTGATTTAGTTATACTGCAAAATGCTGATAGAGACTTGGATTTGAGGTGGTGCTCAATTCCCCATATAATTTCAGATATCATTTTGTTTGTTTTAATGAGGAATATAAAGTGATACTTTTCCTCATATGAATTTATAGCATAATCTTTCTATGTACCTCAATTTCTTCTTTCTATCTCAAAGCTTGGATCCTGTCTTTGCTTCCTACCTCTTTACTTAACTACTTTAGAGTCCTTATTTAAGGGTCACTTTCTCAAGCAAGATCACTTTACTCTCCTTTCCAGACTAATTCTGTTCTCTCTGTTGTAATCTCAATTGGTCTTCTGCATTTTTCCTTATACTGTTTCTCACAACTTTATTTAAATAAATGATAGTTATCAATAATTTAGTGTCTCACTCCTTTTTCTTTTTTTAATAATACAAGTTCTAGATTGCAAAAGCTCACTCCGCATTGATTATTGCTCTCTCCAAACACCTAGGATAAGTTTTATGATTATAGAGAGCAGGCACTCAATGCATATTGACTGGAAGAGTGAATATAGAAGTAACCAACATGAAATAATTTTGAAGTTACCGGAATGGAGTCATGTCTGAATTATATCATTTGGGGACAGAAAGAAGGAAATGCTTAAGACAGATTGCAAAACACTCAGGGAATATTGGGATGGCATGGAACATATACCACTTTTCCACCAACAGTTCTTGAGAGGGATCTCTCTCTCATGGATGTTACGCTCCTAAACCCCATCATGTGCCTGAAAATACACAACACACAAACACATACACACAAACGCTGTACACACCACTGCCACCGCTATCCCAGAGGGTAGAGTAATGTTCATCTTGAGAAAGAAGAAGTGCACAGTAGCCTTGATGGCTTTGGTAGTGATTGCATCATTATTTATGCGGTCATTTATTTTTTTAATGATTTTTCTACCTAGTTTTAGCCTTGTGATGGGAATTAATGGGGATCATGTAAAATGGTATGGAGATGATGTCTATTTTATTCAGTGTGGATTCTGCGCTGGCTAATACATAGGTGACAATAACTCATGCACTCGTGAATAAATGGATTGGTATGCTAGTAACGCAGGTTGGGCAAATTAATGCCACAGAGAAGTCAATTAAGAGGAATAGGCAGCGACTTAAGAGAAAGATGCCTGTAAGACAGGAGCTGAAGTTGATAACTTGTTGATAGCCTGTTGTTATAGAAATATCCTATTTATTGTTTATTACTGCTTTGAAAGGAAAACATGCCTTGAAAACATTTTTGTATTCTCAGACTTAGTTTTGTGTCTAGCAAATGGAAGAGAGTTAATTTTTTTCATTGAATCCATGCTGAATAAATACCAAGGGATGGTTTATCTTCGTCCTTCAAAGGTCAGGCTTGACAATAACGGTAGAATAGGAACTTCTTGCTTACCACCCCACCCACAAAACCTGGCATTGTTTTTCCTTTCCTCTTTTCTCTCCCATACAGTTCTTATTCCCCACTCTTTCTGATGCCCTCAGGATTTCTTTCATAGGCACACTCAGAACCAAGCCATTGGTGTTGCCATGGCAACCCCTAAACTTGAGATTTAGTGCTCAATCTTCCCGGCTTTATTCTCCTTCAGAAAGTACTTTCCTTCCCTAGATCACTGACATTCAAATAGGCCCAACTCCAATTTTAAAGACAAACAGAAAAGGAGTAATCAGTAAATTGGGCTAACCTCCGTGAATCAGGAAAATAAGACAAAATAATTGAAATGTCTAACAACTTGAGATAAATTGTTTTTTTTTTTTTCCCTTTAAACATTGTTTAGAATTTTTCCAAAGTTTTTTGGTGACAACTTGCCCTCAGCAGTGTGTGTGTGTGTGTGTGTGTGTGTGTGTGTGTGTGTGAGAGAGTATATGAGAGAGAGAGAGAGAGATTTAGAGAACCCAGGGGAATCAAGACACAGACTAAATTTCAACATGGAGGAAGGAAATTCAAGGTTGTTTCAAGGGGAGGATAAATCACTCAGGGAATTACCCATAGGGCGTCTTCCCAGATTCATCCCAACTCAGCTGCTGTTGGGCCATCTAACAATTCCCTGCAGCCCTTGGGTGTTTCTGAACAGCTGAGGTTGACTTTAACTCTTATCACTAAAACAATAAATGACAGAAATATGTCTTCATTGTTTGATGTAAGTCCTAACTGATTCTTATCCTCTGGGAGAACAGAGACTGGGTCTTCTATCGTTCATACAACTCTTCATCATTAATGTTGAAAATTAGGTTAGAATCGGGCTTTTGCACAGATGGAAGGATTTAAGACATTTTGAGAATATCCCTTTAACTAAAAGCCTCTTACAGTAAATACTAATGTTGCTGCACCCACTGGCACCGGCACCCTCTGTTGCTCTGTGGCACAGTGGAGAGGCTCAGAGAAGTGGGGACATTCCCCTCTGGTTGGCTCTCCCCTCACTGGTCACTGATGTTCTCTGAGGCCCTTTCTCAGCCTCACTCCACCTCACCTCCTCCTGTGCTCACTTCTTGTCTGGTAGTTTCATATTCCCTCCTGTTTGTGGCAAACTGCAGCTTCGGACTTCAGTCTCTCCAAAGAGGATTTTTTAGCCTGGACTTCCTGTACCCCTGCAGTGTGTTCCAGGAGCTACATTCCAACTTGTTGGCAACAGAAAAGATAGTGGCTGAATATGAATAATTCAATTCCAGTTTTTTTTTTCTTTCTTGCTATGTTGGGGTCTCTTCACCAGCAACAACAAAAGCTCATTTTGGGGCTATGCCTTGTGTGACAGTTGCTGTACTGGAGACTAGAAATGAGGTATAGAACCAAAGCAAATGTTATGGCATGACTTAGTTCAGAAAAAATGAATGAATGGGGTAAAAAGCTTATTAAAGTAATAGTTCTCTTCGTGCAGAATAGACTATGTGTCTTAGAGGAAAGATTAATTTTCATAGAAACAAGATTTATATATCCCTTTATCTGGAGGTGACACCACTATGCACAAAACCCCTGAAGCAAGACAGGGCTTGTAACATTTAAGAATTTAAAAGGATTCCTGTGTGGCCCTGGAGTGTGGTGAGGGAGGAAGAAGTGGCATGTGAGGCAGAGCAGACAGGGCTCCTCCCGGCCAGTGGTCCACCTGCCCCTCTGGGCTCTGTGTAGCCCTTTTTCACTTTTCAAACACACTCAAGCCTGGGTAGCTTGGTCCTGCTACTACATGTTTTAAAGCAATAAAAACAAGATACCATCTTAAGAGTGATCTTAATTTGAGGCAAATTGTGTTGCTAATGGATAGTGTAGTTCCATGGTTCAATCTGTGATTTTAGGGACCATGAGAACAGTTGATTACAGCTCTCCCATAGAACGTGGATATAGCTCCCACACAGACATGGCTAGTTACCATTTAACATTCAAGATAAAGCCTAATACTCCTATGTTCGTGTATGTGTCTTTTTCCAAGTTAAATAATTGAATTCCCTACTTTCATTTTATCAGTCATTCTCACCAAAAATGAGAGAGAAGGACCTAAGAGAAGCCCTTGCTTTGAGGAAGAAGAAAGAGAAAGAGAAAGAGCATAACTCTCTGAAGTTTTCAGCAAATGATCAAAAATATTACCCAAAAGAGTTAACATGGGAACTAAGCACAATTTTAGGTAAAGCCAATTTTTGCTTGAAATTGTCTCTATTTCCTTTACAACATGGCTAGGAGTCTAAATTAAATACTATATACTATAACCAACTTTCCTTTGGATTTTGATTTTGAGATCTATCAACACTGAGGATCACCATCACCGCATTGAGTACCGATAGTTAGATTCAAAGCTACAATCATCCTATCTGATAAATCCTCTGTGACCATATCTTTACAACTAATGACCTATGACTGAGTATAGAATAATAAAGGAAAACCAAGACCGAATAATCTTAAAATATATATATAAATATTCTAATATTCACTTTGTTGAGAGGCTTAAGTTATGTATTAGAGCAGGGGTATTAGGCCAGTTTTTGACTATAACAAAATACCTGAGGCAGATTGTATTATAAAGAACAAAGTTGTATATTGTCTCATGATTCTGAAGGTGAAAGGTTGAAGGGCTGCATCTGGTGATGACCTTCTTGCTGCCAAAGTTCTGAAGCGGTACAGAGCATCACGTGATAAAACAAGAGAAGTGCATGTGTATGTGTGTTCATCAGGTCTCTCCACTATAATGACCTATCTAATCCTGATCACTTCCCAGAGTTCGTAGTTCTAAACAGTATAATCAGATTTTCTTCTCTGTTAATATTTCATTACGGGGAATAAATTTCAACACATGAACCTTTGGGTGGTACTAAAACCATAACCCAACCACAGCAGCAGGCGGATGGCTATTTTCCATTTGCAAGGCAGTAATATAGCATCACAATGGAATGGAATTGTGTGTATAAATGTAATACATATTTGATTAGCAATTTGTATTAGGAAATAGAAAACTTGCTATGAGAGAAGAAAAAAGATAACAACCACATGTCCTGGTACATATTTCAAAAGTAAGATTAAACACATACTTGTACAGAAAAATAGTAGGAGTTCAACTGTGGTGTCAAATAGCTGAGTTAGACAAATTGTCCAAAGAAAATGTCATAATGAAATTCCTAATACACAGGAGTCTGAAATAATATTTTTCTTTTGTAGTTCTAATTCTCACTATATATGAAGACATAAGTACATTTCTTCAGTTATCACCACATACTTATGTAATAATCTAAAATCAATCCATGGAAAAGAAGAATGGTTGATCTTGGAATGGAACAATTACACCTTGCCCTTTCTTAATTTTTTCAATGTTTTTCCCATTCCTCAACATTCACAGGATGAAATGTGTTTCTTACCCTGTATGCTTCTCAAGTTTTTTTTTTGTTTGTTTATTTATTTTTAACGTTTACATAGGGTAATGATGTTTATTTTTTTTCCCTTCCCCCCCACCCCTCCCACCCCTCTTTTCCCTCTATACAGTCCTTCTTTCCTTCATTCTTACCGCTCTCCTTAGCCTAACTCTAAACCTAACCCTAAACCTAATACTAACCCCTCCCAACCCCCATTATATGTCCTCATCCGCTTATCAGCAAGATCATTCGTCCTTTAGTTTTTTGAGATTGGCTTATCTCACTTAGCATGATATTCTCCAATTTCGACCATTTGCCTACAAATGCCATAATTTTGTCATTCTTCATTGCGGAGTAATATTCCATTGTATAAATATGCCACAGTTTCTTTATCCATTCATCAACTGAAGGGCATCTAGGTTGGTTCCACAATCTGGCTATGGTGAATTGAGCAGCAATGAACATTGATGTGGCTGTATCTCTGTAGTACGCTGATTTTAAGTCCTTTGGGTATAGGTCAAGGAGTGGGATAGCTGGGTCAAATGGTGTTTCCATTCCAAGCTTTCTGAGGAATCTCCACACTGCTTTCCAGAGTGGCTGCACTAATTTGCAACCCCACCAGCAATGTATGAGTGTTCCTTTTCCACCACATCCTCGCCAACACCTATTGTTGCTTGTGTTCTTGATAATCGCCATTCTAATTGGGGTGAGATGAAATCTTAGGGTAGTTTTGATTTGCATTTCCCTTATTACTAGGGATGTTGAACATTTTTTCATATATCTGTTGATTACTTGTACATCTTCTTCTGTGAAGTGTCTGTTCATTTCCTTAGCCCATTTGTTGATTGGATTATTTGTATTCTTCGTGTAGAGTTTTTTGAGTTCTTTATAGATTCTGGAAATTAGCGTTCTATCTGAGGTATGGTTGGCAAAAATATTCTCCCACTCTGTAGGCTCTCTCTTCACATTTCTGATAGTTTCCTTTGCTGAGAGAAAGCTTTTTAGTTTGAATCTATCCCAGTTGTTGATTCTTGCTTTTATTTCTTGTGCTATGGGAGTCCTGTTAAGGAAGTCTGATACTAAGCCAACAAGTTGAAGATTTGGACCTACTTTTTCTTCTATAAGATGCAGGGTCTCTGGTCTGATTCCGAGGTCCTTGATCCATTTTGAGTTGAGTTTTGTGTAGGGTGAGAGATAGGGGTTTAATTTCATTCTATTGCATATGGTTTTCCAGTTTTCCCAGCACCATTTGTTGAAGAGGCTATCTTTTCTCCATTGCATATTTTTGGAACCTTTGTCTAGTATGAGAAAATTGTATTTATTTGTGTTTGGGTCCATGTCCTCTATTCTGTACCATTGATCTACCTTTCTATTTTGGTACCAATACCATGCCGTTTTTGTTACTATTGCTTTGTAGTAGAGTTGAAGATCTGGTATTGCAATACCCCCTGCTTCACTCTTGCTACTGAGGATTGCTTTAGCTATTCTAGGTTTTTTATTCTTCCAGATGAATTTCATAATTGCTTGCTCTATTTCTGCAAGGTACATCATTGGGATTTTAATTGGAATTGCATTGAATCTGTATAGCACTTTAGGTAGTATAGCCATTTTGACAATATTAATTCTGCCTATCCAGGAACATGGGAGGTCTTTCCATCTTCTAAGGTTTTCTTGAATTTCTTTCTTTAGTGTTCTGTAGTTCTCATTGTAGAGGTCTTTCACCTCTTTTGTGAGATTGATTCCCAAGTATTTTATTTTTTTCGATGCTATTGTGAATGGGATAGTTTTCCTAATTTCTCTTTCTGAAGATTCATCGCTTATGTATAAAAATGCCTTAGATTTATGTGCATTGATCTTATATCCCGCTACTTTACTGAATTCACTTATGAGTTGTATTTTATCAAATGCTTTTTCTGCATCTATTGAAATAATCATGTGATTCTTAACTTTAAGTCTGTTGATATGGTGAATGACATTTATTGATTTCCGAATGTTGAACCAACCTTGCATCCCTGGGATAAAACCCACTTGATCGTGGTGCACTATCTTTTTAATATATATTTGTATGCGATTTGCTAAAATTTTGTTGAGACTTTTTGCATCTATGTTCATTAAGGATATTGGTCTGAAATTTTCTTTCCTTGATGTGTCTCTGTCTGGTTTAGGTATCAGGGTGATATTGGCTTCATAGAACGAGTTTGGGAGGGTTCCCTCCTCTTCTATTTCATGGAATAGTTTGAGGAGTATTGGAATGAGCTCTTCTTCAAAGGTTCTCTCACCCTAACGTGGCTGAGAACCCATCTGGTCCTGGACTTTTCTTTGTTGGTAGGCTTTTGATGACCTCTTCTATTTCATTGCTTGAAATTGGTTTATTTAAATTGTGTATGTCCTCCTCATTCAGTTTAGGTAGTTCATATGTCTCTAGAAATTTGTTGATGTCTTCGAGGTTTTCTTTTTTGTTGGAGTATAGATTTTCGAAATAGCTTCTAATTATGTTTTGTATTTCACTCGTGTCTGTTGTGATGTTTCCTTGTTCATTCCGAATTTTAGTAATTTGAGTTTTCTCCCTCTTTCTCTTTGTTAGTGTGGCTAAGGGTTTATCAATTTTATTTATTTTTTCAAAGAACCAACTATTTATTTTGTTAATTTTTCCAATTGTTTCTTTTGTTTCAATTTCGTTGATTTCGGCTCTGATTTTAACTATTTCCTGTCTTCTACTACTTTTGGTATTGGTCTGCTCTTCTTTTTCTAGCGCTTTGAGCTGTAGTGTTAAGTCGTTTATTTGTTGATTTCTACTTCTTTTTTTGAATGCACCCCATGAAATAAATCTTCCTCTAAGTACTGCTTTCATAGTGTCCCAGAGATTTTGATATGATGTGTCTTTGTTCTCGTTTACTTCTAAGAATTTTTTTATTTCCCTCCTGATGTCTTCTGTTATCCATTCATCATATAATAGTGTATTATTTAGTCTCCAGGTATTGGAGAAGTTTCTGTTTTTTATTCTGTCATTTATTTCTAATTTCAATCCATTATGATCTGATAGAGTACAAGGTAGTATCTCTATCTTCTTGTATTTGCTAACAGTAGCTTTGTGGCATAAAATATGGTCTATTTAGAGAAGGATCCATGTGCTGCTGAGAAGAAAGTGTATTCGTTCTTTGTTGGATGGTATATTCTATATATGTCTGTTAAGTCTAAATTGCTGATTGTGTTGTTGAGATCTATAGTTTCTTTATTCAATTTTTGTTTGGACGATCTATCCAGTGGTGAGAGAGGTGTGTTAAAATCGCCTAGTGTTATTGTGTTGTGGTCTATTTGATTTCTGGAATTGAGAAGGATTTGTTTGACGTACGTGGATGAGCCAATGTTCGGGGCATAGATATTTATGTTTGTTATGTCTTGCTGATTTATGCTTCCCTTAAGCAGCATGTAATGTCCTTCTTTATCCCTTCTGACTAGTTTTGGTTTGAAGTCCACATTATCTGAGATGAGGATGGATACTCCAGCTTTTTTGCTGTGTCCGTGTGCATGGTATGTTTGTCCCCATCCTTTCACCTTTAGTCTATGGGTGTCTCTTTCTATGAGATGAGTCTCTTGCAGGCAGCATATTGTTGGATTTTTCTTTTTAATCCAATCTGCCAGTCTGTGTCTTTTGATTGATGAATTCAGGCCATTAACATTCAGGGTTATTATTGTGATATGATTTGTATTCCCAGTCAATTGACTCATATTTGTTTTTGACATGATTTGGTTTCTCCTTTATTTGGCTATTCCTTTAGGCTAGCGCCTCCTGTTGCTGATTTGCATCGTTGTTTTTCATCTCTTCCTCATGGAATATTTTGCTGAGAATGTTCTGTAATGCTGGCTTTCTTTTGTAAATTCCTTTAGCTTTTGTTTATCATGGAAGGATCTTATTTCATCATCAAATTTGAAGGTAAGTTTTGCTGGGTATAAGATTCTTGGTTGGCATCCGTTTTCTTTCAGGGCTTGGTATATGTTGTTCCAGGCCCTTCTGGCTTTTAGGGTCTGGATTGAAAAATCTGCTGATATTCTTATTGGTTTCCCTCTGAATGTAATTTGATTCTTTTCTCTCGCGGCCTTTAAAATTCTGTCTTTATTTTGTATGTTAGGTATTTTCATAATAATGTGCCTTGGTGTGGGTCTGTTGTAATTTTGTATGTTTGGAGTTCTATAAGCCTCTTGTATTTGGTTTTCCATTTCACTCTTCAGATTTGGGAAATTTTCTGATATTATTTCATTGAATAGATTGTTCATTCCTTTGGTTTGTTTCTCTAAGCCTTCCTCAATCCCAATAATTCTTAAATTTGGCCTTTTCATGATATCCCATAATTCTTGTAGATTCCGTTCATGATTTCTTACCATCTTTTCTGTTTGGCCAACTTTGCTTTCAAGATTAAATAATTTGTCTTCAATGTCTGAGGTTCTGTCTTCCAGGTGTTCTATCCTATTGGTTATGCTTTCTATGGAGTTTTTAACTTGGTTTATTGTTTCCTTCATTTCAAGTATTTCAGTTTGTTTTTTTTTTCAGTATCTCTAACTCTTTATTGAAATGATTTCTTGCGTCCCGTATTTGGTCTTTTAACTGTTGATTGGTGCGATCATTTAATGCCTGCATTTGCTCTTTCATCTCCTCCTTCAATGCCTGCATTTGCTCTTTCATCTCCTCCTTCAATGCCTGCATTTGCTCTTTCATCTCCTCATTAGCTTCCCTGATCGTTTTAATTACATACATTCTGAACTCCCTTTCTGACATTTCTTCTGCTGTGCTGTCATTGGGTTTTATTGATGTAGTATCTAGGTTTGTTTGGGACATTTTCTTCCCTTGTTTTCTCATATTGGTCAGTTGTCAGTGGGACCCTGAGATATTGCAGTTTTCCGCTATTGGCTTATAGTGTCCTGGTAGATTTCCAGTGTATCACCTCCCAGCCTTCAGTAGCCTGATGTCTTGGAGGAATCTGATAAAGCAGCGCATCCGAAGAAAACTGCCCCTAGCCCCCTACTGGTTCCACGTTTTGGAACTGGCTCTGTGCTGAAATGCTCTCACTGTGGGCCTGCACCGTGCAGCTGGCCATGTGGGAGGAGCCCACTGCCGGAGTGTGGAAGGCTACCTTGGGAAGACTCTAGCTGCCCTGCCCAGCTCCAATAAGCCACCTCTATCTGGGCCTGCCACCCGGGCCGAGCTTTACCCAGTGGGCCGACTCACCCGTAGCTCTATTTCAGTCCGAGTCTCTCAATGCCTCCCCTTCTTAACTCCTGGGTTCTGGAGCGACTGGGGGTGTAGTCTCCCTCTAGGCCGCCATCTTGGATCGCCCCGTGAAGAGAGCCTGCAGCCGGAGTGGGCAGAGCCGCCTGAAGAGGTCTCTGGCTGCCCTGCCCTGATCCCAGAGGCTGCTTGCGGATCGAGGCTCTCCGTTGGTTTCGGGGGCTTGTGGCTGGTTCTATGTAGAAAGTCTCTCACTGGGCGGTCAGCTCCGAGAAACTAGCCTTGAACGGCACCTCCCACGGCAGGGGTCCAGACTACTTGGGGAGGTCTCTGGCTGCCCTATCTGGTCCCTGAATCTGCTTGCGTGCCGGAGTACGCTGCGATGCGCTGGCTCCGGGACTCGGAGCTTGTTCTGGTCAGAAAGGCTCTCACTAGCGGGCCAGTTCCGTTCCGAGAACCTGGAGAAGCTGGCTGTGTGGGCGGGGCCAACCGCCAGAGTGCGCAGGGTTGCCTGTGGATGACTCTAGCTGCCCTGCCCGGCTCCGATAAGCCACCTCTATCTGGGCCTGCCACCCGGGCCTCGCTTTACCCAGTGGGCAGACTCACCCGTGGCTCTATTTCAGTCCGAGTCTCTCAATGCCTCCTCATCTTAACTCCTGGGTTCTGGAGCGACAGGGGGTGCAGTCTCCCTCTAGGCCGCCATCTTGGATCACCTGCTTCTCAAGTTAATTGTGGTAATTTTATGAATGTGATCACAAGACTAATAATTAAAGGTTCATAGGAAAATAAAGAAGAATCTAAACAATCTCTCCCCTAAAGGAGCTAAAGACAGATGCCATCACAAGCATGGAAAAGATCAAGGAGCTACTTATCTTTCCCGTCGTGATCAATGCCACTTTTATATTAGGGTAAGGGGTTCCTCTGCCCTAGACCTTGTGTTCTAAAGCAGTGTTGCCCAAGATATCTGTGATATCTTTATCTTTAATATCTTTAAGATATTAAACTTGTACTTTTGACTTTTGTAGATAAATATATTCATAAAGTGTAATGACAATATTATGACAATTTCAAAGCAATAAAAGTTTTTAGATGCTTATTCTCAATTCCTCCACTTTTATATGTATGGTCACCAAGAGTTCATACATCAACATTGAGGTGCAGAAGTTATTTTGAGTAGCATTACTTAAGAGAGCTAAAGATATTAAAAACAAAAAAGTTAAGGCAATTTTATTAAAGGTCACACTGACACCTCTGTATCCAGTCTGGCACTCAACACAGGCATGTTGCAATTCATAACTCTTTAATTTTCATTCATGATAAATATCACTCATTTTCCAGGGAAACTAGGACTTCACCTCACCTATGGGCTCAAATTCTGGGAAGGGGGACTGTGAATGAACCTAAATGCTGCACAGGTTTGTGCATTATAACTGCTTTGGAGCATGAGGAGGATGTGAGCAGAGCAAGCATTTGCATAAGGGAAAATATTAACTTGTCAAATGTTTCTTCTCTGTTATCATGACTGTAATAGATTCATGCATAATAAAGCATTGTTTCCCAGTAATGCCAAACATTAATTTCCTTGCTTCTCTTTTTGTTCCAATACATGGTTCACAGAGATATGTATTATTGTTGAATAGGCAGGTGAGGAACATTTAATACAATTAATTAAAAATCATTTTTAATAACATTTGCATGTAGACATATCAATCACATACTTAAAAAGGGTAAAGCATTAAGTCAATTGTGTACTTTGAATTAGATGGACATTTAATGTTAAAATCACAATTAATAACAAATTATATTTTCAAAGACAAAATATTAGTTTACAAATAAGCTGATATAAGCTTTTTAAAGTTAACTGTATTTTATAACACTTTTAGATGTGCAGAAGAATTAGAAGGTAATATACAGAATTCCTAAATTCTCCACACCCAGTTTCCACAATTGCAAGATCTCACATAGTATGGTGTATTTGTTTTAATTAGTGAGCCTACGTTGATACGTTATTTTAAAATAAAGTCCACACATTATTCAGAATTTCTTAGTTTTTCTTCAATTAATTATTTTCTCTTCCAGGATCCTACGTACCCTGTTCAGCTAAGTCTCCTGGAGTGTTATTTGGCTATGATTGTTTTTATGACTTTGATAGTTTTGAGGCTTATTGGTCAAGGACTTTTTGTTTGCCCCTCAATTTAGATTTGTCTAATTTTTTTCATGATTGCACAGTAGTTTGGATTTGGGGAGGATGACCTTCAGAGATGAAGTACCATTCTCATCACACAATTTCAAGAGTACCCGACTTATCTCAATTGATTTTCAACTTGATTACTGACTGGATGTGGTGTTTATCATTTTTGTTCACTGCAATTTGTCCCCCCCTTTCCCATACTATGCTCTGTAGAAAGAAGTAATTATGTGCGGCCCACACTCAAGGCATTAGAAATTGTGTTTCACCACTTCATAGGTAGAATATCAACAATATTAAGAATTATTCTGCATAGGGGATGGGTCTCTACTTTCCATTTGTTTATGTTAAACTTATCTATATAAGTATGGACTTACAGATTTTATAATCATATATTTCTTCATTTAACATTTTGTTTTTATTCAAATTGTTCTAGCTGTAGCCCTTGGGACCTCTTTCCCTTGGCTTCTAGGTCCCTTTGACATACCCCCTCACCATGAAATTTCTAAATTTTTATTTTTATTTTGTGTTTTTGTTTTGTTTAAGAACATTTTAAATTTTTGGCACTACAACTTGCTCTAAGTTCATCTTGTATATCATGGGTTTTTCCAAAGAACCTTGGTTTTTAAAATTTGAAAATATTAGAAACCAAGAACTGGATATTGTTATGCTTGTCATTGTTTCTAAGCTCACTTAACTGACAGAGAAAAGAGACTTATGTGTATATCCATATAACTACAAATATTTCTATATGTATTCATCTCTATTAGGTCAAGCATGAGTTTCTACTGATGTCTCTAACCCTAGATCCATTATCACATTACGACTTTTGCCCTTACTTATCTGTAACCACCATCTCAACAGTGAAATGCTGGTTTCTGGATTTGCTAAACATTTGCTTAATTTTTAACTCCTGTATACACACAGCACTGTCAGAATGGCTCATCATGCTCCAGTGGGAATCCACGTTATCAGCTATAGTACAATACTTATGTAATGTTGTTTCATACTTAGTTTTCTATATTCCATTGATTTTCAAACTTACTTAGATCAGCATATCTTCCTCCACCCTTTTCTGTGAAATCTTCCTCAGTTTCATTTTTTCTAGGAATCCTACAATGTTCAACCCTTGCAAACTGACTTCTTTTACTAAGTTATATTCACATAAAATTTACCTAGGTACTTTCATAGCTTTGGTATCTCATTTATTTTCTTCACCAAATTTTATTCTGTTACATGGATCTACTTATCTACTCATCTACTGACAACCATCTTGGTTACCTCCCTTTTTGAATATTATGAATAAAATTGTTATAAACATTTAATTTCCATAAACACTGGAAATGATACAAAATTTAAATATAAGGGAGCAAAAAAGGCCAAAGCTCCTTGAGACACAGGAAAGAGGAGGTGGTTTAGGCTAAGGAGCTAAGTATATTGTTCAAAAGTTTCCAGGAATTGAGAATATAGATGTTTATGTTGAGTTCTGTTGTACTAGAGTGGATATTTTAACATTTCTAGCTGCAAAAAAAAGCCTAAGAATTCCATTTTAGGACTAAGGATTATGCCTTGGAATGAAGGCAATTGCTCCAAAACTAAATGTAAAACCCAAATAAAGACACCCTAACAGTGTAAAACAAAGACTCCCTTAGTGATACACCAGTAACCTCACAGACTGTTAGAAAAACACTCATCTTTATAGGAAAATAAAAGAATTTGGAATCTCTAAAATATAGCTTTGTAACATTCAGTACACACCAAAAAATGCTATATAGAGGAAATCAATAGTCAAGAGGAATACAAAGTTAGAAGAAAAGACAAATGACAAAAATGTTGGTATTATCAGAAAAAGGGTGCATTAACTATGTAAAACACATTAAAGCTTCTATAGTTAAAGATATATACAATGAGAAATTTAGAGAGTATACTAAAAGAGGTCTAAAAACTCTAAAAGATTGAAATGCAAACTGAGATAAGGAAAATATATTACTAGAAGTAGAATAATTCACTTGGTGAGTTTGACAGGCGATCAGACACAGTAAAAGAGCCTGTAGAAATTGCAAAAAATAAAAGTCAGAAAAGGATGATTAAAATAAAATGTTCTTGACCTTAATTGAAATGAAATATTAAAATTCTATAATGTTAATATTCAATATTTTAGTATTAAAATGATCTGAAGTAAAGCATCAGAAAAGAAAGATTAGAATAAACATTCTCAGTATTCCATGACTTCATATCATACAGTCTCTCAAATGAGTAACTGGAGATCTAGACAATGAATACAGAGAATTGAGAAGAAAAATTATTTTAAAAATAGTGTATTTTTCCAATATTGTTAAAAATAAACCAACAAAATAAATACATTCTATGAAATTTTAATATTCTTTTTGTCTTGTTTTGTTTGTTCATGTGGCCAGACTAGTCCCGGAGTAGCTTAGTATCATAAAAAAATAAGAAGGTCCAGATGTGGTCTTTCTCATACTCATTACCACTGACTTCCAGCTGTCCACTGAACAACAGATTTAGGGGCAAAAATTTTAATGTCATAAATTGTAACTGTTAATTAAATCAAGAAAAATGCATATGCAAATGCATTAACTTATAGTCAATTCTCAATGACTCTGAACAGGTCATTAGTTACAGATAGTTACAGATGAGAAAACTAGGTTATAAAGTGACACATATAACCAATGGCAGATCTGGGAATCTACATCCATAATTTTTCCAGTTCTATAAAGTGCAAGAAATTACTAACAGCTTTTATTATATTTATAGTGTCCTCCAATTCAGTTATCTTACTAGACAGAACTTCTAAATTTAAAGTAGATCAAATAATTGACATATTACTGTAGGAGTACATTAATCAGAAGACCTCAGGATAGTCCTTCTTGGTCTTCTTGGAATCAATATGCCCTTAGGTAAATCAGTATTCAAAAAATATTTTGAATCTCAATTGTTCACAAATAGCCATTCTTGAAACATTCAGGATATTAGCATATAAAATATTCATTACAAAGTATTCCTTCTAGATTTTATAAATGATTGTGAAAGTTATTTTGTCAGTTGTGCTCAGAGAGTAATGTCCGATTTTAGGCATAATTGAACTATATAAATTCAATGTGGGTTGAAACTTAAAATAAATTTGTTCCTCTAGTTATAAGCTGTAAATGTCAAATATGAAATACAGTATTACAAAGATATCATAAAAAACTTCGTACAATATAGTGGTGTTTTATTATGTCAATACCAAAATTCCATTATTTTGAAAGCTACTTTTCCCTATAAGGTTTAGGTTTATTGTTTGACTCACTGGTTGTTAAATTTCAGTACCATGGAAAGGAAACTTTAAAAAATGAATTGTAGAAAGCAGATTCTGACATTTACAGCATAATTTATTTAGCTAACAGGATGTT
This sequence comes from Sciurus carolinensis, assembly GCF_902686445.1. Taxonomy (NCBI): domain Eukaryota; kingdom Metazoa; phylum Chordata; class Mammalia; order Rodentia; family Sciuridae; genus Sciurus; species Sciurus carolinensis. Next base: position 28,091,150 of record NC_062220.1, on the reverse strand, counting down.
GGGGGTGTAGGAAGAATGTCTCCCTACTGGTCATTGAAGAGCTGTGGGATTGTTTAATAAGTTTCTAACTTGTACTCTGCACAAACTGAGCAATAAATACAAATCCAAGATATGGGATTTCATACAGTATTTCCTAGAATTTTGACAGATACTGGAGAATTTTTGACCAAAAACTAATCAATTATATTCAAACAGAAAATTTGTCCTGTATGCCTCTAGGTGTAGAAATTTCTTGTGAGATAACAGCCTAGAAATAATCTATGAGTGCATGATAATCAGAGAGTTAGAGATTAAAAAAATGAAACCATTTCAAGCTTCTTAATGACTACAGATTTTACCCTGAAGATGCCCATGTCTTCATCCTTGAAGTCTGTGATTATGTTAGAATACACAGCACAAGGAAATTCAGGTTTCAGAAGGACCTAAGTTTGCTAATCAACTGATTTTATCCTGAATTAGTTCAGTGTTCTCAATGTTAACAGTCACTTTATAAGTGGAGATGGGAGAAGAAAAAAGACTGGTTTTGCAAAGGTGGAAGGGGCCACAAGTTAATTACAGTAGTCTCCAGAAGTTGAAAATGACAGGGAAATGATTCTGCCCAAAAGTCTCCCAAGTTTTCAGCCCTTCTGACATTTTAGTGTTATCCTTGCAAGGCCCAATCTGAATTTCAGATCTCCAATGTTGTAAGATAACAAATTTGAGTTGTTTTAAATCACTATATTTGTGGTAATTGGTTAAAGCAGCAGTAGGGAACTAATATACATTAGTTTATATACTTACTAAAATAATACCAATTTTAAGCAAGACTCAAACTTCGAAGAGTTTAATTTTTCCAAATAAACAACTGAATTGGAGGTAGGACTATTCACAGAAGAGAACATTTTATGGCATTAATTTATCTGGGATTACAAACATTAATGAAAACTTAAATGATGAACACCAATGACATTATTCCTGAGAAAACATCACTACAAACATTTCTGGTATGTGGGGAGATTTCTGAATCTTTCAAAAGGATTCCCCTTTAGTCCCGAATATGCATAAACTGCACAAACTCTATTAATAACTAATCAAGCAAAAATTTTGAATCAATGCATATGTGGAATCACCTTTTTTGCCACAGTAATGAAAGGTCCCAACCAGAACAACTGTAGAGGAGGAAAGGTTTATTTAGGGGCTCAAGGTTTCAGAGGTCTCAATCCACAGACAGCAGGCTCCATTGAGGATGAGTGGTGGAAGAACAGGAAGCAGAGAAAGACTCCACTCACCAGATACAAATGCATACCTCGAAGTCACGCCCCCAAAGACCCACCACCTCAAGTCATATCCCACTTGCTTTCATTTACACTCAATAATCCCATCAGGTGATTAATTCGCTGATTGGGTTAAGGCTCTTGTAATCCATACATTTATTCTCTGAACCTTCTTGCATTATCTCACACCTGAGCTTCTGGGGCACACCCCACATCCAAACCAGAACAGGGTGCTTTTACATTTTGTATCTACTAAGTGAGGAATATTGCAACTAACAGAACTAAAGATTTTCATCCATAATTAAAATTTTCCAATGTTTCAACTACATCTAAATTGTGCTCATCAACTACAGTGCCATCTGATGATTGACAAAAATCTGTGAAAACACTGTGCTAAAATCAAAGGTTTTATTTTTAAAATTTCCAGTTTCATTTATTCAAAAATGTCATTTGTATTCCAATTTTTGCAGCTTGATCAGAAATTTTCTTGAATCATTGAAGCATCTTTCTTGTATAAGACATTCCATGAATCATCTAAAATATTTAATTTTCTTAAATTATATTACTTTACTCAAACTAGGCTTTTTTGTTTCCAATAACAAAGACAAATACTTTATAGAATTTAAAATGCTGCTGATCATTGTGTGATTGCCAAGTAATACAGAAGTTCCAGGCAACCCTCTGGTTCTTCTCTCTTTTTTTACCTATCTTAAACTAGTGCATCAACACTTTCAAAATTTAATGTTATGCACTTAATTTATGCAAGATTTTCTGGAGTGATCGGGAAAAGGAAGGGCATTTTAACACATTGCACCTCAATCCCGAAATCCTTTCTCCCTCCAAGATTTCCAGTTATCTTTTCTTTCTGTTTAACTCTTGTTTCCATAGATTTCTCCCAGTTTTCAAGTCTGATATTCCATATATGTCATCCTACTCAGTAAACAAAAGATATCTGAGTTTCTATTCTCAGAAAATAGCTGCAATTTGTAAAAAAAAAAAAAAAAAAAAAGTTTCCTTAATAAATATATTTTGTTTTCATTTTCTGTCACAACAGGATATTTTGAAATAATCTGTCTTTGAAAACTACTACCTTGTGAAAATAAAAATGATTTCCTATCCACTGAGAATTAACTAAATATAAATCCAGAATTAATTAAGTGATGGGAAAGCACCCTATGTTATATACTGAGAATAAAACTGAATGCTATTCCCAACAGTGTTGCTAAGGGCTCAATGATCTTTTGAAAATCAGTTATTTACCCTAAGTCTCAGATTTATCTATTTTCAAATGAAGGGGTTGACCTAGTCAACTTCTAGTATAGTTTCCAGCTCTGAGGGTCTGCCTAACAGCCTAATCCTCACTATTTGGGCATTTCATATTTTTCTGGGAAAAAACAAAACAAAAACAAAAAAACAAAACCTTGGCACAGTAGAAAACAACTAAGTGTGCCTAATGGAACAAAATTTGAAGCATTATTCCAGGCATTTGGAAAAATGAAGTTATCTTGAATGATAAAGTCAAAGAGGTCAACACGTTTGACAATAAAGAAAAATGGAGCCTGGCAGAAGTATGCCAGGTTGAAAAGATTGTGTCAAATTTGGCTTGGCTCAGGCACGGTCTACGCTTTGAAGCTGTGAAAAATAAGTTTCAACCAGCATGGTAGGTCTTGCGTTTGTTAATACTGGGAGATTTGGCAGACAAATCTAAACTTACTTCCACAGGCTCTGGGAAGCTACCAAATGTTGCTTAAGAAATATAATGCAAACAAATAAAAAGTGTCTGGAAATAATATATAGAGAATCTAAATTTGGAGGAAAAGAGGAAGAGAGAAAGAAAATGGAAATGAAATGAGTCATTTAAAGAAGATAAAGTATTGTATTATGTGTGGCTGGCGGTGGCACCTTGTGGTATAGTGGACCCATATTCAGGTCCTAGTCACCCTAAGTTGGAAATGATAAGACAAAATTAAAATGGGAGCAGGGATAATGAAGACAGGGGTAGGTAAGGCATTTTAAAGTGGATTTTAAAGGTAGTTTTGTGCCTTAGTGAATATGAAGGAAGAATAATCGAATATAAAATGAATATGTGAAGTAGGTTGGTGATGCTCTTGATAGTAAGGATGAATAGGAACTCTCGAGATGGGGAGACTGGGGAGAGAAGGAAATGGATGCAGTTTTAAAAAGTGTTATGTGAAAGGTAGTATTATAAGAAAATACTAAAAATACACATTAAACGACTAATTCAAGAATCTAGAGTTAAATATTTAATCCATTTATGTCTATTCATGTGTTTTACACTAGGAGAGATTATTTCATTTCTAAACTTTATTAATGCTATAAAATATTTCTAATGATATTTACATAGGCACACACACATTACTTAATGTCAACATCCAAGTCCTTAAAAAAATTATTTTTTGCATACATTTCTCATTGTAACTACCTACCATAGCAAATCCTGGTCCTCTATTAGAGTCAAAATAATCTCATCATCATAAATACAGATTTTGAAAAGGGTATCAGTAGAGGAAAACAAAAATTAAGGAATTAAGAAGAAATATCTCATGTTTAATTCTTAATAAATCAGTTTCCAATATTTTTTTGACTTTGAAGTTCCAAGTATTCAAATTCACCCTTAATCAATCCCAGAGAAAAAGAACTGGCAATATTGTATTCAGAGATAGGAAGTTACCAATGTGTTTTATATCTACATTTTTTTTTTTTTTTACATATATTCCAATCTCTCACCTACATGAAAATTTGATACGGAAGGCATGAAATTTGCAACACCCATTTCATAAAACTCACCTCCCTTCCACATATCTTTCATTCCTATAGTCAGGTTATAGTCATGATATTCTTGAGAGTATACTTTCAATAAGTCCTATTATTTGTATGGAGTCTATTAGTTAGTCCTATGAGAAAAGACATAGAACCTACCCATGGCAAGAACATCATTATAAGCCCTGGAATTTAAGAGATTGAGGAGTTCCTGAAAAAGTCAAAGTGACAGAAGAAACAATGGAACTCTTAGGAGAATGTTCATATAAGTGTTGTAGTAGGATGTGCTAGTCTTTGAGTGGGCCCCGGGGAGAAAGTCAGCAACGTCTCCATTAACTGAGAAGATCTGTGACTGATAATGCTGATCCAGTCCATGGCACAGAGAAGGGCTCAAAAAAGAAGATTTGAGGCAAATTGAGAGATGTTTGCAAGGGCAGCAGAGAAAACAGGGCTACATGCTTCTGCATAGGCTTCCAGACTGTTCCAACCCCAAAAAGTGTGAATTTTAGGTGGGATTAGCATCTGCATGGGCAGTGCCCTCTGGCAGAGTGTTATCAAAGTTCATGAAGAAATTTATGGAGCAGAAGTAAGCAAAGTCAGGGACCACAGGAGAACTGCAGGAGTGAGGAGTCTTTGGGAACACAACCCATTTTTTGTAGTTACACAGTCTGAACAAGGGAAATGATGTTATCTAGTTGACAAATGGGTGACTACTGATGACTTGTTTCTAAGAACCATCTGTTTAGGTGACACTAAAATATATGTAAAAAAAAATGTAGATATAAAACACATTGGTAACTTCCTATCTCTGAATACAATATTGCCAGTTCTTTTTCTCTGGGATTGATTAAGGTGAATTTGAATACTTGGAACTTCAAAGTCAAAAAAATATTGGAAACTGATTTATTAAGAATTAAACATGAGATATTTCTTCTTAATTCCTTAATTTTTGTTTTCCTTCAGTGATACCCTTTTCAAAATCTGTATTTATGATGATGAGATTATTTTGACTCTAATAGAGGACCAGGATTTGCTATGGTAGGTAGTTACAATGAGAAATGTATGTAAAAAATAATTTTTTGAGTTAATATTTTATATATTTTTTTCTCTTCATGTTTAAACATTTAAACCTATTTTATATATTTGCTTTCCTCTGTGCATATTCATAAACCCTACTACCATCTCTACATTTACGTCTAAAGATCTTCATACCCTTAGAAAAACTTATTTTTTATTCACTAGTGTAACAGCAATTTACAATTTGAGCTGAAGTTATAGTGGTGTGACTATAAAGTAATGAAATGGGTTTATTAAAGTTACATTTATCCTTTTCCTTTAGAGTCATTGCATGTAATTAGGTCCTCTATTTAATGTCAATAGCTCATGTTAGTTTATATTAGTTTTATATTATTTTCAATTGCATGAAGATATTTTCTGTCCAAACTTCAGTTGAGCTATCAGAACTATAAGTTACAAATGCACAACAGGGAAGCTTTCATTTTGAGTTAAAACACTAGCTTAAATCAGCCAAATACTAATAGTTGCAAAAAAGCTGGTATTAATTGATATGGTGTGAAATATACTTTTAAGATATATTTAGGAGATTCTAATTTGCTGTTAATTTTTAGTAATTTCTTGTTCCTACAAAACTAAACTTCTTTAATAATTGTTCTAGCTATGAATGGACATAATTTTTGTTAGGTAAAGCTTTGGTTTCAGGCTATAAAAATGAGATTGAAAGGATGCAACATAAGAATGATTCCTCTTATTTTTTATTTTATTTTTGAAAAGTTCCCTTTCATAAAAGTAAGATCGCACACACAAAAAGCTTATTCTCCTTTCCCCAACTGTGGTGGCAAAGAAAACTGTGTGAATTAAACAGACACTCATACCTTCAGGTAAAAACAGACCTACTCTAAACACACACAACACAAGAGAATGTGTTTTGGGGATGATATAATCTGCTTCAGTTATACTTATTTTAGTTTCAAGAACGGTCTAGTTAGAAAAAGAAAGGGGAAGTGTATTTTTTTAATGAAGATACAATAGTTAATTGTATAGTTATTCAAAGATTGGAGACATAGTCTTACAGGGTCTGAAAGTAAAAAAATAGGAAATCAAAGGTTCTCTTCTCACCTTTGAGGGGCTGCACAATCTTCCTCATGAATTAACTGTTTCAAAACCTCCAGAATAAGTGACCCTTACCTGTCATTTCTTACTTCAAAATACCCATGAAATCAATCTAGCCAACTCACCATTTAAAAAAAAAAAATAGGCCATACTAACCAGTTTCCTCTTGGGTCAGATGTGTACACTCAGGAGGTCCATTAAGGTGACAAGGGGTCATGTGACCTGATTCTCAGTAGGGTCAGGAAATGGAATTTCTCTGTAAAGGGTATAGGCAGAACTGGCTTCCAAAAACATGATATTGAATAAATCTGTCATGACTGTTGAGGTAAAGGTGATGTACATTAAATGCATTTGATTTGGAAACATACACAGCTAATGTCTCCGGGGTTGAATAGTTTATTTATACATTTAAATAACAATACTACCTCCATGATACATACTAAGTGAAAATCTTAACACAGTTTTGAATCCACTCTAAGTACTTAGTAAGGAAAAGTAATTTTCCAGCTTTCCCTTTGTATACTAGAGCTTAAATTTCTAAATCAAGGTTAATAACTTTGCCCATCTCCAATATTCTTCTGAGTGAAGTATATCTTAAATTTAAAAAATCTGCCTATGAGTACATTTTTGAGATTTTCACTGAATTTCTGAATATAGCTATGCTACTTATATACTTTTTATTTTCATAATCCTTCAGCATGAATGACAATATGTTCTGTTTTATACTGATTTGTATAAATATTTCCATAAATTCATTTTATAACTATTTACTACTCTACAAGTAAAGCATCAAGATTACCAAATGAGAGATAACAAACTAAGACCCATTTTAAATGAATTAGTTTATTTTTTTCACTTACTGAGTTGTTTGGTCATTATCTGGTGAGAATTCATTGAGCACCACCCATGGCTAGGCACTCTCCTGAAGTGCTTGGCATACAGAAGTCAACCAAATGAAGAATATTTCCTTTAATACAGTTTATGTTTTAGTAAAAAGATGTGAAAAGAGCAAGAGAGAAGAAAAAAGAAAAGAAAGAAAGGAAGGAATGGAAGTGGACATTTTGGTTGTTTGAATGTATTGACCATTGTGAAAACTACTGAAAGGAATAAGAAAATTCAGATATTTCTTCAGTATCCATTTCAATTTCTCAGACATACTTGGAAGTAGAATTGCTGGTTCACATGGCAATTCCATTTTTAATATTTTGAGGAACTTGCATATTGTTTTTCATAGTGGCCACATCATTTAACAATCCCATTAACAATGTACAAGGGTCCCACTTTTTCTACATCCATGATAATACCTGTGTTTTTTCTTCAATAGTAGCCATTCAGACTGAAGTGAGGTGACATCTTTTTATATACCACTTTAAAATAGCTTGATATGAGGGGAAAAGGAAAGGTGCTAAAGTTTCTTTTAAGATTTTTCTGATTGGAATTTGTATAGACTTCTGTATAGGAAAAGTGAAATTTTTATGTTTGTGTTAGTTTTAGTTTGGTTGGTGTCCATACTGGGAAGGTTAATAAACTAATAAAAATTAGTAGCACTGAAGTATAGATTTAAAGCTTCACCTGATCCCAGGTCATTGAATAATTCACCTTTTTAATGTGAAATCAGCAGCTGTGTGTTAAGTGTTTTAGACACAGAATTTACTCTGGGCGTAGGGTATATTTATTCTCAGCAAAAACTGAGGTGATAAACTGGAGATGCTGAAGTAAATATTTCCCATTATCAAATTAAAAGTACATCAAGTGTCACCATCCCTGCTGTACATTCCTTATCTGTTGTAGTCGTTCTTCCATCCATACTGTATATATCTCTCTTATTTCTACTGTTCTCATGAAACTTCCTCCAAAAATATAATAAAAAACAAAATAAACGGTAAAAGCAAACATAGTATGGTTGACTTATCTCAGTGGTTAGATCTGAATGATCCAATAGAGATGTTGTGAAAGTTAAAACAAAAAGGCCTTTGACAGGAGGTTGAAAGATTTCTTTGAAAATGGTATCATTGCCTTGACTAATTTGTTGTGTGACCTGGACAGAATACTTCATATTTATGGATATCATTTTCTTCATGATTTTGGATCTGAATATTATTTCTAGTTCTACTAGAACATCATTCTGTAACTCAAGAAATCTCAGTCCTTCTGTATATGCATTTCTACAGAATCTAATCCTGGGTAGAAGATTTTATTGATCAGGAAGTAAATGGTATTCTGCCAAAACATGGTGAAACCACCTGCAGGGACTATGTTCAAACATGTGAACAAAGCAAACCAAGAAAGGATGAGGATGTACTCTGGAGTTAGCTCCAATTTGAAACCATTACCACCTGTAGGCTTGAGTGAGGGTGGAGGCTAAGGTAAAGGGAAGGAGCTGTTGCCAGCACTTGCAACAAATGGAAAACTGCAGGAGAGGTTGCCCAGCAGGAGCCGGTGGGTCCAGTATTAGGCTGCAGGCATTGCCCTCTGAAGACGAGGGGTGATGGAGATGGTGGGGATTCCTCATTGACCTCTTCTTTACTGATTTGAAATTATCTCTTCTTTCCTGATCTGAAATTTTATGCTAATGCTTCCCATGCCTTAACCTCAGAGGGAATTAGAAAGTAAGGGAATCCAGTTTGTATAGTTTTCTGGGGCACAGAGCCAAGTGGAGACGGGTAAAGAAGGGCTCTGGAGTGACATACATAGAAGATCCAGCCCAGGGCTCTCCTACTGAATGACGGAAGGGAACACTGCCTACAATGATGGATAAACAATATTTTCTGACAAGTCCTCTTCTTTTGAATATTTGCTGCCAAATCCACCATGACTATAACATCTGGAAGCTTTAACAGAAGCCTCATATGTGACTGAAAGAGGCTATTTTTATAGAATGGAGAAGGTGGTGTGAAGGAGGGGAATCAGAAATAATTTACTTAAGTAAAATTTTTCTCTAATAATTCCTTTTATATATAACCCATCACTCCTCACTTTGTAAGAACAAGCGCTCTGAAGATTGCTAGCATAATAAATTTTTTATTTTCCCTGTGTTCTCCCTGTATAATGAAGTGGATGTAAAATGATTGGAAAAGGATAATTTTGTAATGAAGAAAAAATTCCATGGGGCGTAATTTCCCATCTGTAATTATTTAACAAATGTCTATTTTGCATGAAAAACAACACAGTTATAAGGGATGCAAAGCTGTGTTAATGACCAGCTATATTTCCATAAAAACAGATGCCAAGAAAACATAGTATGGAAGTAAAATCAAATTGAGCTTACAATGAACACCAAAACTGGACTGTCTGCTTTTGAAACAAATGAGCAGACTGTGTAAAATAAATGAATAAATATGCACATAGTTAACCATAGCTTATACCATACAGCTAATTCATAAGAAACTTCTTTGTCTCTATGTGTTTAAATTTGCTAGCTTAACTTGAAAATGCTGTTATTTTAAATATAGATGTCTCAGAAGATCTTGTATGATGGGGTTTTCAATATACTCAAAATTGAGCATACATTGTAATGCTTGTTGAGTTGCAACGAGATGCCTAACTGTTAATTTTGGGAGAAGCAATATGTGGTTTCAAATCAAGTGGGTGAGCAAAATAAAGATTGGAAGAAATTGATTACTTCTCGCTTTTCTTTATTTCCCAAGCAACAGCATTCATTACTTTGCTGCTGTACTTACTCTAGCTAAAACTCATCTGATCTCTATAAAAAATACATTTTAAAAAAGCCTTCCTTTATTCCGTGAAATAAGCAGGGATTGGAATTTGGTTAACCCTCTGCTGAGCCAGATGATTAGAAAGCATTTCAAGTAGGACTCAGTGTGGCACAGGAATTCTACTAAGGTTCACAGATATCATGAAGAACACCAAACCTTATGTGGGGACCTAGACATGAGTCATCTTGGGTTTCCCTGGAGGAAAAACAATGAGATTTTTCAATTGATAACATCTGACAGTCGGTAGCACTTTTACCTCCATAAAATTCTTTAATCGCCATTATTTCATTTTGCATGTGTAAGATAAATAGAGCAAAGATTATTTCATACATTTGCAAAATCATGAAAGTGAGACAGACTTATCTCATGAAGTAGTACCGACTTGTTTCACCCCTGTGATTTTCATTTACTTGATTCCAAGCACTTGCTCATCCATTTTTGTGTTTTCAAATTAACCCTCTCAGCATCCCTCTGAACTTAATGCTACATCTAATGTGTTATAAATGAAGAAAATGAAGCTTGGAGAAAGAAGGTCACTTTCCAACTCACTAACCCTGAGCAAGGATTCATACTTGGGTCTGTAACTCTCAGAGCCTGCACATAGTTTTATTCTTCTTCAATGTCACACAGGATACTACTGATAGTAACAAAAACATTTTTACTGACAATCAGGAAAAAGCAATAAAGAATACTCATAAGAGCAAAATTACATTAGCTATTAAATCGTGTCTTATTTTTTATTTCACTCACATTTCTGGTATTTTATGACTTGTGCTTTTCTGTTTATTGGGGACCTTTCAAATATTAAAACTTTCAGGAAATAATTACCTAATTATCCATTCTTTAAATTAAGTGAAGTAAAACATTTCACCATACTTCACCCTTTTATCTGTTTGGATTACAAAAAGAAAAATCCAAGAGCTAGGGTTTTAAAAATATTTTCCAAAATGATTCCCTCTGAATTATGCCATGGCAACCAATTGTCTACTATATCAAGCTATAATAAGATAAGTGTTCTCCTTTAACCAGCTGAAGAGAATTGAATGTTAGGATAAACTGCTTATGAAATCTAAATTAAATATTCTCATTATAGCATGGTCCTCAGTCACATCGTATTGTATAAACATATTTCTTACTTAAAAGTAATTCTAATAACTATTAGTAAGATAAATCCTTTTCCTTAATTCCAACATTCATCAGAGCACTCTGGCAAGTCACAAAGCACTATACTTAATTGACATAGTGGAATTCTATTTGTTAACCCTCCATGCATATGAAGAGTAAGAATTATTAGCAATGAAATATTCAAGGAAGAAAATAATATTCTTTGCAAACTATTGTTCTAGACAAACGATTATTCTAGGGTATGGAAATGATATATCGGAATTAAATTACATGTGCATATGAGATAATTCATCTTTGGTATATATGATTTCCAATATATTACTTTTAAATTAACTCATAAAATTCATTATTTATATAATGAAGATCCACACAAAACAATTTTAATTTCACTCTCTTACTATGACTAATTGGATATATTTATACCAAATTGTTTTTTTCTTTCTCCTGATCACAGAGCTAGAACATTTTCCCCTGCTACCATAAGTTATGTGCTTCCATGAAATTTGGGCAAATATTATATGTTCAGCTGATAGACTAGCCCATTGAGCTTACCTTTAAAGTGATCTTTATGTATTTGTTGGCTGAGCAAATGAACTTCAAGGACCTAGAGGAGGAGGATTATGTGGTAGAGGAGCTTGAGTCTCTGGGTTGATGTGCATGAGGGCATCTGCCAATCGCAGGAATTGAACTGTTGGTGAATGTCACAAGCATCTCGCCACTGTGATTTTGGAGTGCAAGTGAATGAAGTTTAATTATTCTACCAAATATTTCTCCCAAAGTTTCAATTAGCTATCTAAAATGAATTTATACACTTTCATCCTGTATTCTCTACTTGTGCTTTATAAAATGTATATTTCTAATTTAAAAGCCCATATTCAGTCTTTTTAACAGTTCTTTCCATGTGGTTATGTGACAGCATCTTATTTAGTGCTTGATAGTAATAAAGAAAGTAGTTTATAGGTCATGAGGTATAGTCTAATAACATTCTTACATTTTCATGTATTTATTCAAGTGATGGGATACTAACTACAGTTTTGTAACATAAAGAATGATTTCTTCCAAACAGTTTCCAGGGCAAGAAATTGTGTTTCTAAGTCACTGAGGAGATTTTATCTGAAAAAGAAAAACAAAACAAAACAAAAAAACAAAGAGGAAGCAGCATGTATCTCTGTTCAGTCTCTTGCTGCATAGTATCCTACAATTTCTAATCTTCCCGAATCCCATTCTTGATATACTTCTCAAATTGTATGCTTATTGCTCTTACTTCCAAATAATATTGTGGTAGTTCTTCAAGTTTCTTGAAAGTTTTAGTTCAAAAATACACTCATTTTCTATATTGATCACAAACATCTTGATATCTTACATCTGGACTTTTTAAATGAATTAATTTTGTTTTTCTTTTAATGCAATAAGTACACCGATTTTTCACTAAAATTTTTTTATAGGGCTAGAATTATCTTTTCTCTTCAAAATAGCTGATGTGAAGCTCTGAGTTCTATATTTATTGACAGAAGCTAAGAATTTCAGACATTTTCAAAAGGTTTTTAAAAATATTATGATTGAAGACCAAACATGACAATGACCCATTATGATAATTCTCACTGTCTGGACATATAGTAATTATGAAATATTATGGAATATTGTCAGGGTCGGGCTCTGAGGGTCCCAGAGCCGCACCATGGCCTGATCGCTAAGATGGTGCCTGGCAGCTTGCCAGACATAGCTGCACTCATAAACAAGTTTTAGGAAGTAACTCTGGTTGGTTGTTGTACATGAGGCGATCCTGGTATCTGCCTGGAGACTCTTCCTTGATAGGCTGACTTTCCTGGTAGTCTACTCTCTGATAGGCTGATGTTCTCAATATAAGTCTGAGACTTGCAGAATAAACTCCTTTTGGTTCCTGTGATCAAGAAGAGCGTACGTGTTGTGATTGTCCCCGCGGGCGGTGGACAATCATAAATGGTGCCGAATCCCGGGAACTCGAGTTACAAAGAAGGAACTGATCAGGTAAATACAGGGAAAGTAAAGTACAGTTTGGCCAGGTTAAAGTTTGCGGGATAAGCAACGGAGATTGAGTGTTTGTAAGTGCTTTCGCTTTTGTTTTGCTAGTTAAAGTGCTTTGCATTCTGTTAGTTTAATAGAGAAATATGGGCACTGAAATGTCAGGAATGTGCATGGAAGATCCCTTAAAGGATTTGCTTTGGGTCAATGGAATTCCTCTTGAAACTAAAACAGCCCGAAACTTTTTACGCACAGTGGAAGTGAAATTACTGAAATTCCCTCAATGGGAGCTTCTAGAGGAGGATTTAAGAGCAACAGAGAGAGTAAAACCATTACCCCTGGGAACCATGGCCATATGGATGTTAGTTAGAGGGTGTTTAGATACTCCTAATACCAAATGCAGAGGCCATAAAACAAGGGGAAGAGGTTTTGGAGGAAATAAAAGAGGAAAGGTCTAAAGCATCAGAAAGGGCGTCAATAAGATCAGAGATAGACAAGGAAAATGAAACTGGGTGTGAGGATAGTTCAGATGAAGAGGAGGATTTACTATGTAGAACAAAAAATCTTGCTATTACAGGATCTACTAAAGAAAAGATGGGGCAAACACACACCACATATGGTGACCCTGCGCTCTCAGCTCTTAGACTCATGCTGAAGAGTAGCGGCCTTGAGTGGTCTGATACACAGGTGGAAAAAGCCTGGGACACCTTTACTCGGGTGGCCTCTTGGATTCCCGCTGCTAATCTTTTTGAGTGGTTCACATGGGATCGTGTAGAACAACTTGTTAGGAAGAGGGAAATCAGTTTAGGGGAGGGTCCCCCATTAGGAGTCTGCCCTACGTTATCCGCCCTTAAGGCCTGCTTCTCTCCAGGACCTCCCAAAGGAGGTTCCAAGTTTCTCCCCAAAGAGCCGCCGCCTAAAGAACCGTCGGCTCCTCCCTTTGCATCTCCTTCCAGAAACTTGCCACATAGTAAACAACATTGGGAGACCTTTAATGAGGAGCCCAATCCATCTCCATCCACTCCTCCCAAGGTTGAGGAACCACTAGGGCAGCCAGCCTCTACACATAGGGAGGGCCCACTACCGCCCCGGGGAGGCTCATTGCTGCCATCTTGTATTTTGGGGCCACATCAGACTCCAATGAAAGCCCTCGCCCTCCTCCTTCCGGATGGCAGGAAATCTTCCCGGTGGCCATTTTATGATACTGGGCAAGAACTCACAGACTCTAACCTCCCCCCTCCCTGTATGGCCTTCCCAGTAAATGGTAAAATGTTAGTTTGGGAAGGAATGACTACCGATCACAAATTGGCCTGTGCAGGGATGAAAGATTGCTCCATGGGAAGGTGGATTGTGGCTACCAAAGATATTGGCACACAGCATCCGTGAGTGAGTGGGCAGATGGAAAGGGATTCCTTATCTTCAAGTCTCTTCTTTCTTGCGCTTCTATGCTCTTCCTGCAAACTTGAATGCCTCCTTCTTCTCCCCCTCTTAATTCCTTCTCCTCCTCCAACTTCACCCCACCCAGCCCACCTAGTCCTCTTGCCATGAGGTCCCACATATGCCAGTGTGGAGGGAGTAACCAGCCCAACCATCAGTGGCATGTCCTAGTAAAGAGTATGATATAGTAGCCCCAGGCCCCACAAGTATTGGAAGATAATTGTTTCATAATTTTCTGCATCCAAACCTGAATTGATTACTAATCAGGATTAAGGGTTAAAATGCCCTAGGCATCAAGTTTCTGCTGGAACATTTTAGCCCCTTTCAGATCCAGATCTCGGTCAAAGTTTACATTGAAATGTAAATGGAGGAAGCTAGAAGACTCAGTAGGGGACCATCTCAAATCCAAGGGAAAAAAAAAAAAAAAAAGAGCAAAAAGTCTTACCTGAACTCCAGCAAAAGTAAATTTTATGGCCGTATCATTTTTCCCGTATCATTTTTCCAGGACTTTTGTTTTTTTTTGAATTCTACATATTTTTTTGAGCTCATGACTTTTTTGATCAGTTCTATTTTTTTTTTTATTCAACTAGATTTTTTGAACATCTGTTACATTGCAATGGAGATTCACCTATAAAGTTTCAAGGCCTTTGATTTTGTGTTATGTGTATGTCATGCTGTCTGATGTCATGTTTTGTCTGTATCAAAACTGGGCGCTCTTAAAATTAAAATTTAAAAATGGATCCAAATACTTTTAATTCACGTGATTTAAAAAGGTTCAATTTAAATTGGGTAAACTAATAGAAGTAAAATGTTTTGAAAATAACTTGCAAGTCTCTAGGTGGTCAAACTAAAAAAATGTTGATGTTAATAAAATGTCTAACATCAATTTTTCTAGGACTTTCCTTCAACAAGAAAAAGATGGCAAATACTGTTCAGGACACTTGTCTGATATCTTCGTTTTTACAAAATAAGTGAATTAGAGTTGACATGCATGGGATTACTCAAATGTGTTTGTAGAAAAAATTGTTTTGTGTCATCACTAAACTAAAAACAAGGTTACTAAGAGTTATGTCCTAATAGGTTTAATTCTATATACAAAGGGTTCTAAAAGTTTCAACTGTGTTTCAATTAGAGTACTATAAACAACAAAATATTTAATCTTATTAAAATAGAGTAATTTTTTTAAATTCAGAAATTTCATAAGAGTTGTTTCAGAATGTGAACAAAAAGGGGTCAACAGGAAAGAGAAAATAAAGGTTCTGGGTATGGAAATATATTTAGTAAAAGGGAAAAGGAAATGTTTCTGGGTAAGAAAGTGCTTGTGTGATGAAATAAATGAGGGTCTAAGTAAGTGCTAAGAAAGTCTATGTAAGTAAAAGGCAAGTTTCAACAAGTTTGCATGTAACTAAGTTGGTTGTATGCATGTGAAACATATAAAGCTATTTAAGGTTTTTCCTAAGGTGAAATACTAATGTTCTAATATAAACCAAAGTTTAATTTATATGGTAAAATGACATGGTAAAATAACAAGGATCTCTTAGAAACACTAATTTACTCTTAACTTTGTGTCTATTAAGTTTTATTCTTTAGAACAATTAGTCTTAAAAATAGGGGTTTATACAATTATGGTTAAGCAACTGTTAGAGTATTATACTACGTTATAGAGTCTAAATTTTTCTTTAAAAACTAAATTTGGTAAGAACCAATTTCTCACTAAATTTGAAATAACTCTAACCACAGGTATACCTTATAACCCACAAGGACAAGATACTGTTGAACATGCACATCTCACCCTCAAAAATACTCTTTATAATCAAAAAGGGGGAATAGGGGAGACCTTCAAGTCCCCTAAAGATAAACTTTCTCTTTGCCTCTTTATTTTAAATTTTTTAACTCTGGATAATGAGGTTCACTCTGCCACTGAGAGATATGGCAATCATAAACAACATGATAGAGCGACGGTAAAATGGAAGGATGTTCTTACAGGACAATGGAATGGCCCGGACCTGGTACTTTACTGGAGCCGCGGCTTGGTTTGTGTGTTTCCACAGGATAAAACATCACCTATCTGGGTTCCTGAGTGACTAACTCGACCAGTGCCAACAATACCAACAAGTAACTCAGACCAACAAAATGAAGATGCTGAACATACTCCTGATGACCATGATGCTCATAGCCTTTCCCCCCTTGAACTAACTTACAACCTCTTTTTAGTCTCTTAGGAGGAACAATTCAATATGTACCTTTCCACCTGCCCCAGTTTGTGTGTTTCCCCTTTTATGTTTCTGCTAACTAACGAAACAATTGCTTCTCTCAATTGTACTTCAGATTTGTGCTATCTCTCTCAATGTTGGAATGCTTCTAGGTTCCCGCTGGCAGTCTTAATGTGTGTTCCTACCTTCTTACCAGTCCCAGTCTCTGTTACAGATGCGGAATTGCCAGTGTTACTATCAAGAAACAGGAGAGATTTTGGCATCACAGCGGCCATGGTCGCCACAGTAGCTGTCTCTGCAGTGGCAGCCGCAACCGCAGCAGCAGCATTGACACAACCATACAGACAGCAACAACAATCACTTGGCCGAAAATACAGCTGCAGCCTTACAGACTAAAGAGACCCTAAACCAACATCTAAGAGCAGGCATACTCCTTGTAAATCAAAGAGTGGACTTACTACAAGAACAGGTGGATATCTTGCAAGAACTTTTGGGACTGGGATGTGTTTATCCTTTAAGAGCAGTGTGTGTCACCCCTATTGCTTATAATAACCTTAGCTCTGTGGTTATGTTATCTAAAAATCTCTCTGTCTACCTTACTGGTAATGGTCATCTACGTTTGATAATTTAACCAGTCAGCTATGAGCTGAAATACTCAGAGTCAATGCCACCAGGGTTCAAGTTGCATCAGTATCCGAGATGTTCTCTTTGTTATCTAAAGCCCTGGGATTGACAAAACAGTGGGCTGGAACAGTAGCTGTTCTGATTATTATCTGCTTAGGGATAGCCTATGTTATACACAGCCAAATCAGAGCTCACCAAGATGCCCGATGTCATCAACGGGCTATAGTACAGACTTTGACAGTCATTGAGACAGGCACATCTGCCCAAGTATGGCTAAGCATGCTGGACCAGTAGTCAAAGATGGGTAAGATCCATGGAAATGCTTACCAACCTAAGACAGGGTTCTGACGCCTGGAGGTCAGAATTCCAATGATGGGTAAGGATGTAATTTGCCATGGACAACCTAAGACAGGCATGGTCCCAAGTCATCTTTTCTTTATTTAAAGAATAAGGGGGAGATGTCAGGGGTGGGCTCTGAATGTCCCAGAGCCGCACCGTGTCCTGATCTCTAAGATGGTGCCTGGCAGCTTGCCAGACATAGCTGCACTCATAAACAAGTTTTAGGAAGTAACTCTGGTTGGCTGTTGTACATGAGGCAATCCTGGTATCTGCCTGGAGACTGTTCCTTGATAGGCTGACTTTCCTGGTAGTCTACTCTCTGATAGGCTGATGTTCTCAATATAAGTCTGAGACTTGCAGAATAAACTCCTTTTGGTTCCTGTGATCAAGAAGAGCGTACGCGTTGTGATTGTCCCCGCGGGTGGTGGGCGATCATAGAATATCTTCTTTCTTTTTCTAATCATGCTATTGTGTATGAGTTATTAGATGCATATACTTTAGGAATAACAATACAGGGTAAACATCCCACACTATGTCCCAAGCAAGTAAGGAAGGGGAATCCCCTCAAAATGCTTGATGTTTGGCCATTTGCCTGCCTCTCACCTGTCCATCACCTGCCTTACACCTATCCATCACCCAACGCTCGAGGTTCACCTCCCAATCATCCAACAACAGTCAGCAAACTGATCACCAACGGCCAGTAGAGCACCAGCTGCCTGCAGCTGCCTGGAAGTTCACTGTTACAGTACCTACAGGTTTGATTACACGTGGCTGCCACCATTTTGAGACAACAGCCAGGCCCCCTAGGACCCCTGGCTGACTGACTGAGCACCCTCTCCAGGATACCTCAGCCCAAATGATCACTCCCTGCCTCTGGGGCCCTCACATTGACTAATTGCACCCAGCCTCCAGGATCCTGCAACCACACCAAACACACCTGACCTCCAGGAGCCCTGCCTGACCAACTGCATCCCATCTCCAGGATCTCCAGTTGACCACATCCACCCTGAGCTGTAGCTCCCCATTTGCCAACACATTTCAAAGCCAGAGCAGCCATCTTGGATAATCCTGGAAGCCGTAGCTCTGATATTTGGGTGGGGCAAATCCCATCCTGCGACGCCTGCTGGAGGCTTGAAGCTCATTGTCAGGTACCTCTCATGCATCAGGCTCTGAACACTGGGAGGTTTCATTAGTATATGACTGTTATACAGTAGATTTTCTTTTTCTCCTTTTTTAAAAAAATAAGTTTTTATTTCTTTACTTTTCTTGCTCTCTTTTTCTTTTGTTTACCTGTTCCCTCAGAGTCTCTTTCTCCCTTTTTTGCATGCTAACATCCAATTTCTTTTGATTATACTCTCACCCTTTCTATTTTCTAGAACTTCTGTATATTCTTTTCTTATCCCATTAACAGACACATTCTACATCCCTCTTCATCCTCTTTGTTCTCCATTAGAAACTGCAGACCTTATTACAAACCTGTTTGTTTTACCGAAGATAATATTTGAACTCATTTTGTTTAGTATGACAATTTTGTTATTGTCCCCATAGGGGCTATTTGGTCTATGATTGCATAGTGTCTGATTTGGGCACTGCTAATATTGATCTCCCCTTAAAGAAAGGGTTTTGGAAACCTATAGAGCCACTATAAGCCTATAGGGGGAAATCTGCAACACCCCAGATCTACACTGCTAGAGGGGAACATACATGAACAGCATGAAAAAAACAAGGGAAGAAAATGATCCAAACAAATCTAGATTCTATATTAATAGAATCCAATGACAGTATGTTAGAAGAAATGTCGGAAAAGGGCTTCAGATTATACATGATTAAGATGATTTGCGAAGCAAAGGATGAGATAAGAGAACAAATGCAGGCAATGAATGATAATACCAATAAGCTGAAAGAGCACCTGCAGGAAGCAAAAGATCATTTCAACAAAGAGATAGAGATTCTCAAAAAAAAAACCAAATGGAAATCCTTGAAATGAAGGAGATAATAAACCAAATAAAAAACTCAATGGAAAGCATCACCAAAGGACTAGACCACTTGGAAAACAGAACCTCAGACAATGAAGACAAAATATTTAATCTTGAAAATAAAGTTGCCCAAACAGAGAAGATGGTAAGAAATCATGAACAGAATCTCCAAGAACTATGGGACATCATGAAAAGACCAAATTTAAGAATTATTGGGATCGAGGAAGGCCCAGAGATACAAACCAAAGAAATGAACAACCTATTCAATGAAATAATATCAGAAAATTTCCCAAACCTGAAGAATGAAATGGAAAATCAAATACAAGAGGCTTAAAGAACACCAAATGCACAGAATCACAACAGATCCACACCAAGGCACATTATAATGAAAATGCCTAACATTCAAAATAAAGATAGGATTTTGAAGACCACGAGAGAAAAGCATCAGATTACATATAGGGGGAGACCAATACAGATAGCAGCCGACTTTTCAATCCAGACTCTAAAAGCTAGAAGGGCCTGAAACAACATATTTCAAGCTCTGAAAGAACATGGTTGCCAACCAAGAATCCTATACCCAGCAAAACTAACCTTCGGATTTGAAGATGATATAAAATCCTTCCATGATAAACAAAAGTTAAAAGAATTTACAAATAGAAAGCCTGCACTACAGAATGTTCTCAACAAAATATTCCAAGAGGAGGAAATGAAAAACAACAATGGAGGTCAGCAAAGGGAGGAACTACCTTAGAGAAAAATCACTCAAAGGAGAAACCAAGCCAACTTAAAAACCAAAAATAAGCCAAATGACTGGGAATACAAATCATATCTCAATAGTAACCCTGAACATTAATGGCCCAAACTCATCAATCAAAAGACATAGACTGGCAGAATGGATTAAAAAGAAAGACCCAACAATATGCTGCCTGCAAGAGACTCATCTCATAGAAAAAGACATCCACAGACTAAAGGTGAAAGGATGGGAAAAAACCTACCACGCACATGAACTCAGTAAAAAAGCGGGGGTTTCCATCCATATATCAGATAAAGTGGACTTCAAGCCAAAGTTAGTCAGAAGGAATAAAGAAGGACATTTCATACTGCTTAAGGGAACCATAAATCAGGAAGACATAACGATAGTAAATATTTATGCCCCAAACAATGGTGCATCCCTCCCTGTACATCAAACAAATCCTTCTCAATTTCAGGAATCAAATAGACCACAACACAATAATTCTGGGTGACTTTAAAACACCACTGTCACCACCAGATAGATCTTCCAAACAAAAACCAACCAAAAAAACCATAGAACTCAATAACACAATCAATAACCTAGACTTAATAGACATTATATAGAATATTCCATCCATCAACGAGCAGATTCACTTTCTTCTCAGCAGCACATGGATCCTTCTTGAAAATAAGCCATATGTTATGCCACAAAGCAGCCCTTAGGAAATGCAAAAAAATAGAGATACTGCCTTGTGTTCTATCAGATCATAATGGACTGAGAATAGAAATCAATGACAAAATAAAAAAGGGAAATTACTCCAACACCTGGAGACTAAAATATGCTATTGAATGAAACATGGATAACAAAAAACATCAGGGAGGAGATTAAAAAATTCATAGAAGTCAATGAGAACGGCGATACAGCATATCAAAATCTCTGGGACACTATGAAAGTGGTACTAAGAGGAAAATTCATTGCATGGAGCGCATTCCAGAAAAGAATGAAAAATCAACAACTAAATGACCTAACATTACAGCTCAGAGCCCTAGAAAAAGAAGAACAGAATAACAGGAAAAGTAGTAGAAGACAGGAAATAATTAAAATCAGAGCTGAAATCAATGAAGTTGAAACAAAAGAAACTATTCAAAATATTGCCAAAACAAAAAGTTGGTTCTTTGAGAAAGTAAACAAAATAGACAAATCCTTAGCAACATTAGCAAAGAGAAGGAGTGAGAAGACTCAAATTACTAAAATACATGATGCAAAAGGAAATATCATGACAGACACCACTGAGATACAGAATATAATGAGAAGCTACTTTGAAAATCTGTATTCCAACAAAATAGAAGCTACCGAAGACATTGACAAATTTCTAGAGATATATGCTCCCCCCAAACTGAACCAGGAGGACATACACAATTTAAACAGATCAATATCAAGCAAATAAATAGAAGAAGCCATTAAAAATCTACCATCCAAGAAAAGCCCAGGAGTAGACAGATTCTCAGCTGAGTTCAAAGAAGAACTTTGAACTTTGAGTTCAAAGAAGAACCTTCAAAGAAGAACTCATTCCAATACTTCTCAAAGTATTCCAGGAAATAGAAAAGGAGGGTACCCTACATAACTCATTCTATGAAGCTAATATCACCCTCATACCCAAGCCAGGAAAAGACACATCAAGGAAAGAAAATTTTAGATCAATATCCTTGATGAATATAGATGCAAAGATCTTTAACAAAATATTGGCAAACCGTATCCTAAAACATATTAAGAAAATTGTCCACCACGATGAAGTGGACTTCATGCCTGGAATGCAAGGATGGTTCAATATTCGTAAATCAATAAACATAATCCATCATGTCAATAGACTTAAGGATAAGAATCATATGGTTATTTCAATTGATGTAGAAAAAGTGTTCGACAAAATACAACATCCCTTCATGCTCAAAACACTAGAAAAAATAGGGATAGTAGGAAAATACCTGAACATTGTAAAGGCTATTTATGCTAAGCCCATGGCCAACATCATTCTTAATGGAGAAAAACTGAAACCATTCCCTTTAAAAACGGGAACAAGACAGGGATGTCCTCTTTCACCACTTCTATTCAACATTGTCCTTGAAACTCTAGCCAGAGCAATTAGGCAGACTAAAGAAATTAAAGGGATACGAATAGGAAAAGAGGAACTTAAGCAGTCACTGTTTGCGGATGACATGATTCTCTATTTAGAGGATCCAAAAACCTCCTCCAGAAAACTTCTAGACCTCATCAATGAATTCAGCAAAATAGCAGGCTATAAAATCAACATGCATAAATCTAAAGCATTTTTATTTGCAAGCGATGAAACAGCTGAAAGGGAAATGAGGAAAACAACTCCATTTGCAATAGCCTCAAAAAAAAAATAAAATACTTGGGAATCAATCTAACCAAAGAGGTAAAAGATCTCTACAATGAAAACTACAAAACATTGAAGAAAGAAATTAAGGAAGACCTTAGAAGATGGAAAGATCTCCCATGTTCTTTGATCAGCAGAATTAATATTGTCAAAATGGCCATACTACCAAAAAGTGCTATACAGATTCGATGCAATTCCAATTAAAATCCCAATGATGTACCTTACAGAAATAGAGCAAAGCAATACTTCAAAGCAATAGTAACAAAAACAGCATGGTATTGGCACCAAAATAGACAGGTAGATCAATGGTACAGAATAGAGGACACGGACACAAACCCAAATAAATACAATTTTCTCATACTAGACAAAGGTGCTAAAAATATGCAATGGAGAAAAGATAGCCTCTACAACAAATGGTGCTGGGAAAACTGGAAATCCATATGCAACAGAATGAAACTAAACCCCTATCTCTCACCCTGTACAAAAATCAACTCACAATGGATCAAGGACCTTGAAATCAGACCAGAGACCATACATCTTATAGAAGAAAAAGTAGGTCCAAATCGTCACCTTGTTGGCTTAGGATCAGACTTCCTTAACAGGACTCCCATAGCACAAGAAATAAAAGCAAGAATCAATAACTGGGATAGATTCAAACTAAATAGTTTTCTCTCAGCAAAGGAAACTATCAGCAATGCAAAGAGAGAGCTTACAGAGTGGGAGAATAGGCGGGCCAAGATGGCGGACTAGAGGGCGGCTGCATTTCACGTTGCTCCAGGACGCAGGATTCAAAAGAGGAGATAGTGAGAGACTTGGGACCAACTCAAAGTCGCCGGGTGAGTCTCTCCCGTTGGGGAGGCATCCCGGATGGGGCAGTGGCCCCGGAACGCAGGGAATTTGTGAAGTGGAGTTGCTCGGTGAAACGCCCCTCCCCCCACTGGAGCGGTAGGCGCGGACAACTGGGATCATCGTGGAGAAGGCGGCTCAGCACAGCACTTGGACTCGAGCAGCCACTGGGGCTCCGGGCGGCTGCCTGGGGAGGAGCTGCGTGGCGAGGTGTTTAGACCCGGAACGACCGCTTCTGAACACCGGGGGGTTGCCCGGAGGAAGAGGAGAAGTTCGGCGGGTCACTTGTTCTAGGAGTGACTGCATCAGAGCCACAGGCTGTTGCCAGAGGAGGAGCTGCATGGTGAGCTGTTTGAACTCAGAGCAAGCGCTCCTGAACACCGGGGGACTGCCCGGAGGAAGAGGAGGAGCGCGGCGGGACGCTTGGTCTAGGAGTGACTGCATCAGAGACACAGGCAGTTGCCAGAGGAGGAGCTGCGTGGTGAACTGTTTGAACTCAGAGCGAGCGCTCCTGAACTCAGGGAGGTTGCCCGGAGGAAGAGGAGGAGCGCAGCGGGTTGCTTGACCTAGGAGTGACTGCATCAGAGCCACAGGCAGTTGCCAGAGGAGGAGCTGCGTGCGAGCTGTTTGATCTAAGAACAACTGCTCCAGAACACTGGTGGCCTGCCTGGAGGAGGAGAGCAGTGGGACGCTTGGTCTAGGAGTGACTGCATCAGAGCCACAGGAGGTTGCCAGAGGAGAAGGCGAGTGGTGAGTTGATTGGACTAAAAGCGACCGCTCCTGAACACCCGGGGGGCTACCCCAAGGAGGAGAAGGAGGAACAGGGCGGGTCACTTGGACTTGGAGTGACTGCCTAGGGCTACGGGTGGTTGGCGGGAGGAGGAGACCCAAAGTGAGTTGTTTGGACTCCTAGTGACTGTGTCAGAGGCCGGGCGGCTGTCCGGAGAAGGAGGTGTGTGGCGGGTCTCTGGGTATCGGAGCTATTGTGCGGGGCTCCAGGTGGTGACTCAGGGGAGGGGCTGCATAGCCAGGCGATTGGTGCGGAGCAGGGCCCCAGGAGCTAGGTGACTTCTTGCTGGAAGAGCCGCACAGAGACACGCCTAGGGGCGGAGCGAAGTTTCCAGGGCGGCGGGCAGATTCTTTGGGAGAGGCAGCCTAAGGAGACTCGCCTGCGAAGGGTGAGGCTCCCAGGCCCAGGACGTAGGTCCGGGCCCCTGGGATCGTTGCAGAGGAAGACAGCCCAGCCCAGGTGGTAGTTGTAGATTGAGGGGAACCTCTAGGAGGGCAACTGACCAGCGAGACGTCCCCACCGAGTGAGACTTCCCGGCCAGGGAAGGTTTTTCCACAGGGACGGTAAAACCAGAGACACAGGCACAAACAGGCTTTGCCTCAGCCCGCAGTCTAGTTCCCCATTAGATGACCATTGGTCAACAAGTGGAGGCACCTCTGCCCACTAGCAGGGAATATACGCCACTTGAGGGTCACCACCCCTAGAGAGGCAGCTTCTTCGTGGAGCTCTGCATTATCGACCTCCTCCAAGACTTCAGGCTACTGAAGGATAAGAGGGGATATACTAGCAATCTTCAGGGATATTATAAGTTGATAGAGGAAATCTGCAATATCTTAATGACCCACTGACTCCTGAACAATATAAGAAAACAAGGGAAGAAAATGCCCCAAACAAATCTAGATGTTACATCAATAAAATCCAATGACAGCATGGCAGAAGAAATGACAGAAAGGGAGTTCAGAATGTACATAATTAAAATGATAAGGGAAGCAAACGATGAGATGAAAGAGCAAATGCAGGCATTGAACGATCGCACCAATCGACAGTTAACAGAGCAAATTCAGGAAGCAAAAGATCATTTCAATAAAGAGTTAGAGATATTGAAAAAAAACCAAACAGAAATCCTTGAAATGAAGGAAACAATAAACCAAATTAAGAACTCCATAGAAAGCATAACCAATAGGATAGAACAGCTGGAAGACAGAACTTCAGATATTGAAGACAAAATATTTAACCTCGAAAACAAAGTTGAACAAACAGAGAAGATGGTGAGAAATCATGAACAGAATCTCCAAGAACTATGGGATATCATGAAAAGGCCAAATTTGAGAATTATTGGGATTGAGGAAGGCTTAGAGAAACAAACCAAAGGAATGAACAATCTATTTGAAGAAATAATATCAGAAAATTTCCCAAATCTGAAGAATGAAATGGAAAATCAAGTCCAAGAGGCTTATAGGACCCAAATACACAAAATTACAACAGACCCACACCAAGGCACATTATAATGAAAATACCTAACATACAAAATAAAGACAGAATTTTAAAAGCTGTGAGAGAAAAAAACCAAATTACATTCAGGGGGAGGCCAATACGGATATCAGCAGATTTTTCAATCCAGACCCTAAAAGCTAGAAGGGCCTGGAACAACATTTTTCAAGCTCTGAAAGAAAATGGATGCCAACCAAGAATCTTATACCCAGGAAAACTTACCTTCAAATTTGACGATGAAATAAAATCATTCCATGATAAACAAAAACTAAAAGAATTTACAAAAAGAAAGCCAGCATTACAGAACATTCTCAGCAAAATATTTCATGAGGAAGAGATAAAAAACAAAGAAGCATATCAGCAAAGGGAGGAATTATCCTAAAGGAACTGTCAAATAAAGGAGGAAACAAGATGTGTCAAAAATTTTAAATATGAACCAAATAACTGGGAATACAAATCATATCTCAAAAATAACCCTGAATGTTAATGGCCTGAATTCATCAATCAAAAGACATAGACTGGCAGATTGGATTAAAAACAAAGATCCAACAATATGTTGCCTGCAAGAGACTCACCTCATAAAAAGAGATTCCCATAGACTAAAGGTGAGAGGATGGGGAAAAACATACCATGCACATGGACTCAGCAAAAAAGCTGGAGTATCCATCCTCATTTCAGATAATGTAGACTTCAAGCCAAAGTTAGTCAGAAGGGATAAAGAAGGACATTTCATAAATGTTTAAGGGAAGCATAAATCAGCAAGATATAACAATCATAAACATCTATGCCCCAAACAGTGGCTCATCCATGTATATTAAACAAATCCTTCTCAATTTTAGAAACCAAATAGACCATAACACAATAATACTAGGTGATTTTAACACGCCTCTTTCACCACTGGACAGATCTTCCAAACAAAAATTGAACAAAGAAACCATAGATCTTAATAACACAATCAATAATTTAGACTTAAGAGACATTTATAGAATATACCATTCAACCAAGAGCGAATACACTTTCTTCTCAGCAGCACATGGATCCTTCTCTAAAACAGACCATATATTATGCCACAAAGCTAATGTCAGCAAATACAAGAAGATAGAGACACTACCTTGTATTCTATCAGATCATAATGGATTGAAGTTACAAATTAATGAAAGAGTAAAAAACAGAAACTACTCCAACACCTGGAGATTAAACAATATGCTACTATATGATGAATGGATAACAGAAGATATTAGGAAGGAAATTAAAAAATTCTTAGAGGTAAACGAGAACAAAGAAATATATCAAAATCTCTGGGACACTATGAAAGTAGTACTTAGAGGAAGATTTATTTCATGGAGCGCATTTAATAAAAGAAGTAAAACTCAAAAAATAAATGACCTAACACTACAGCTCAAAGCCCTAGAAAAAGAAGAACAGACCAACACCAAAAGTAGTAGAAGACAGGAAATAGTTAAACTCAGAGCTGAAATCAACGAAATTGAAACGAAAGAAACAATACAAAAAATTGACAAAATAAATAGTTGGTTCTTCGAAAAAATAAACAAAATTGATAAACCTTTAGCCACACTAACAAAGAGAAGACGAGAGAAAACCCAAATCACTAAAATTCGGAATGAACAAGGAAATATCACAACAGACACGACTGAAATACAAAACATAATTAGAAGCTATTTTGAAAATCTATACTCCAACAAAATAGAAAATTTCGAAGACATCAACAGGTTTCTAGAGATATATGAACTGCCTAAACTGAACGAGGAGGACATACACAATTTAAATAGACCAATTTCAAGTAATGAAATAGAAGAAGTCATCAAAAGCCTTCCAACAAAGAAAAGTCCAGGACCAGATGGGTTCTCAGCCGAGTTCTACAAAACCTTTAAAGAAGAGCTCATTCCAATACTTCTCAAAGTATTCCAGAAAATAGAAGAGGAGGGAACTCTCCCAAACTCATTCTATGAAGCCAATATTACCCTGATTCCTAAACCAGACAGAGACACATCAAGGAAAGAAAATTTCAGACCAATATCCTTAATGAACATCGACGCAAAAATTCTAAACAAAATTTTAGCAAATCGCATACAAAAACATATTAAAAAGATGGTACACCATGATCAAGTGGGTTTCATCCCAGGGATGCAAGGTTGGTTCAACATCAGGAAATCAATAAATGTAATTCACCATATCAATAGACTTAAAGTCAAGAATCACATGATTATTTCGATAGATGCAGAAAAAGCATTTGATAAAATACAGCACCCCTTCATGCTTAAAACACTAGAAAAAATAGGGATAGTGGGAACATTCCTTAACATTGTAAAGGCCATCTACGCTAAACCCATGGCTAATATCATTCTAAATGGTGAAAAACTGAAAGCATTCCCTCTAAAAACTGGAACAAGACCGGGATGCCCTCTTTCACCACTTCTATTCAATATCGTCCTTGAAACTCTAGCCAGAGCAATTAGACAGACCAAAGAAATTAAAGGGATACGAATAGGAAAAGAAGAACTCAAACTATCCCTATTTGCTGATGATATGATGGTATACTTAGAGGAACCAGGAAATTCCACCAGAAAACTTTTAGATCTCATAAGTGAATTCAGTAAAGTAGCGTGATATAAGATCAATGCACATAAATCTAAGGCATTTTTATACATAAGCGATAAATCTTCAGAAAGAGAAATTAGGAAAACTACACCATTCACAATAGCTTCAAAAAAAATAAAGTATTTGGGAATCAATCTCACAAAAGAGGTGAAAGACCTCTACAATGAGAACTACAGAACACTAAAGAAAGAAATTAAAGAAAACCTTAGAAGATGGAAAGATCTCCCATGTTCTTGGATAGGAAGAATTAATATTGTCAAAATGGCTATACTACCTAAAGTGCTATACAGATTCAATGCAATTCCAATTAAAATCCCAATGATGTACCTTACAGAAATAGAGCAAGCAATTCTGAAATTCATCTGGAAGAATAAAAAACCCAGAATAGCTAAAGCAATCGTTGGCAGAAAGAGTGAAGCAGGGGGTATCGCAATACCAGATCTTCAACTCTACTACAAAGCAATAGTAACAAAAACGGCATGGTATTGGTACCAAAATAGAAAGGTGGATCAATGGTACAGAATAGAGGACACGGACACAAACCCAAATAAATACAATTTTCTCATACTAGACAAAAGGGCCAAAAATATGCAATGGAGAAAAGATAGCTTCTTCAACAAATGGTGCTGGGAGAATTGGAAATCCATATGCAACAGAATGAAACTAAACCCATATCTCTCACCATGCATGAAACTAAACTCAAAATGGATTAAGGATCTCGGAATCAGACCAGAGACCTTGCATCTTATAGAAGAAAAAGTAGGTCCAGAGCTTCAACATGTCGGCTTAGGACCAGACTTCCTCAGCAGGAGTCCCATAGCAGAAGAAATAAAAGCAAGAATCAATAACTGGGATAGATTCAAACTAAAAAGCTTTCTCTCAGCAAAGGAAACTATCAGCAATGCGAAGAAAGAGCCTACAGAGTGGGAGAAAATCTTTGCCAATCATACTTCAGATAGAGCACTAATCTCCAGAATCTATAAAGAACTCAAAAACCTCTACACCAAGAATGTAAATAATCCAATTGACAAATGGGCTAAAGAAATGAATAGACACTTCACAGAAGAAGACCTACAAGCAATCAACAGACATATGGAAAAATGTTCAACATCTCTAGTAATAAGAGAAATGCAAATCAAAACCACCCTAAGATTCCATCTCACCCCAATTAGAATGGCGATTATCAAGAATACAAGCAACAATAGGTGTTGGCGAGGATGTGGGGAGAAAGGTACACTCATACATTGCTGGTGGGGCTGCAAATTAATGCAGCCACTCTGGAAAGCAGTGTGGAGATTCCTTAGAAAACTTGGAATGGAACCACCATTTGACCCAGCTATCCCACTCCTCGGCCTATATCCAAAGGACTTAAAATCAGCATATTACAGAGATACAGCCACATCAATGTTCATAGCTGCTCAATTCACAATAGCCAGATTGTGGAACCAACCTAGATGTCCTTCAATTGATGAATGGATAAAGAAACTGTGGTATATATATACAATGGAATATTACTCAGCCATAAAGAACGATAAAATTATGGCATTTGCAGGCAAATGGATGAAACTGGAGAATATCATGCTAAGTGAGATAAGCCAATCTCAAAAAACCAAAGGAAGAATGATATCGCTAATAAGTGGATGATGACACATAATGGGGGGTGGGAAGGGTTAGTGTTGGCGTTGGAGTTGGGTTTAGGAAGTGGGGCAGGAATGGAGGAAGGAAGGACTGTATAGATGGAGGGGAGGGGTGGGAGGAGTGGGGGGGAAGGGAAAAAATGGCAGAATGAATCAAACAACATTACCCTATGTAAATTTATGATTACACAAATGGTATGCCTTTACGCCATGTACAAACAGAGAAACAACATGTATCCCATTTGTTTACAAGAAAAAAAAAAAAAAAAAAAAAGCAGAGTGGGAGAATATCTTTGCCACTCATACTTCAGATAGAGAACTAATTTCCAGAATATATAAAGAACTCAAAAAATTCTACACCAAGAATACAAATAACCCAATTACCAAATGGGCTAAGGATATGAATAGACGCTTCACAGAAGAAGATCTACAAGCAATCGACAAACATATGAAAAAATGTTCACCATCCTTAGTAATAAGAGAAATGCAAATGAAAACTACAGTAAGATTCCATCTCACCCCAATTAGAATGGCCATTATCAAGAATATAAGCAACAATAGGTGTTGGAGAGGATGAGGGGAAAAAGGTACACTCATACATTGCTGGTAGGGCTGCAAATTAGTGCAGCCACTCTGGAAAGCAGTGTGGAGATTCCTTATAAAACTTGGAATGGATCTACCATTTGACCCAGCTATCCCACTCCTCGGCCTATACCCAAAGGACTTAAAATCAGCATACTACAGAGATACAGCCACATCAATGTTCATAGCTGCTCAATTCACAATAGCCAGACTGTGGAACCAACCTAGATGCCCTTCAATTGATGAATGGATAAAGAAACCGTGGTATATATATACAATGGAATATTACTCAGCTATAAAGAATAATAAAATTATGGCATTACAGGCAAATGGATGAAATTGGAGAATATCATGTTAAGTGAGATCAGCCAATGTCAAAAATCCAAAAGACAAATGATCTCACTGATAAGCGGATGATGACACGTAATGGGAGTTGGGAGGGGGGCAAGAATGGAGGAAGGAGGGACTATATAGAGGGAAAAGAGAGGTGGGAGGGATGGGGGGGGAAGGAAAAATATAACGGAATGAATCAAACATCATTACTCTATGTAAATGTATGAATATGCAAATGGTATGCTGATACTCCATGTACAAACAGAAACAACATGTATCCCATTTGTTTACAATAAAAATAAATTTAAAAAGAAAAAAAAAACAGTCTTAGCAACTTAGTGAGACCCTCAAAAAAAAAAAATGCCCTAAATAAAAAAAAAAAAAAAAAAAGCTTGATGTTTTGTTCCCTTCCCTGACCATGCTGACTGCATTATGTTGGGGAGCACTACAGTCTCAAGCAACAGCTTTTGGAGTTTCAGTATGTAGGATTTAAATTCCATCTACTGAGGTTTCATTATAGGAGAACAAGCATTTTCCTGAGCTCACTATCAAAGATACTATGAAATTTGTTTCAGGTGTGCCATTTTGTGTATTTGTGATACTGAACAGGGGTGAAGAACTAATTCTTCACATATTGCAGATATGATTCATAAGCACTCTCTGGTTACCAGACTGAAAATGGAGCTCCTTCAGTTGCTGAATTTGGGCATTGGTGAGCCTAGTCAAAATGAAAACTCTTGGGAACTAGAAGTAGGGTAAGTAGTAGTGGTTTCTACACACATCAAAAGTAGGATACAAGAAATCAGAGTTTTGAACAGTGTCTAACATGGGCAATACAAAGTTCTAAAGAGTCATCCTAAATGTCAGTCTGAGGACAAGAACCAAGGAGAAGAGTCAGGATAGTGACATTCAAATCATTTGTTAATATTTTAAATAAAGATTCCCTGTCATCAGTCCAAGAGATTTTTATCCTCTATGAATGGAATAGGGAGATAGAATCTTTATTTTAAAATGCATTTGTAACAACTGGTCTAGAGAGCTCAGAGACATTTTTGCTAAGTATGTAATCCACAAAAAAGGAACGAGATTGATTGACAGGGTTAACCTTTAACCACATATATCATATATTGCCAAAAGGATAAACTATCTCTGTGTCCAAGAAAAACTCGATTTTGGACATGTTTATGGGCGAAGTACTTGGTGTTTTAAGAGTTTATCTCACTTCATGGCTATTTTCTCAAGAAATCAGTTTCATAAGTAATATAGAAAGTTAAGAAATGATAAAATTTTGTGTTAGATTCATAACATGACCATACAGATTTTCCCATCTGTTTTACTGTTAGCTTTAATAACTGTTAGATAAAACACTCTTTCTCTGTGTTCTGGCTTAAATTACTAAATGTTAACAGACTGATGATATAAAGGAATTGGGAGTCAGGATTTTGTTCACTTATCTCTTAATGGATGATATGAATCCGACAGACCATGGCATTTCTTGGTCTCATTGATTCTCTCTTTAAAGATTTTGATGTTGCCCTAACTCCTAAGCTTTATTGGTTTCTTTCTGCAATGACATTTAGTTTTACAAGTGGAAAGTTTTTACTTTGATAATAAATGTTTCATTATTTTCTGGGTTATGCTGTAATCATTAATAGTTATGCTGTTTTCTTAAATTTTAACACTCATGGTGAAAGTTTTTGAAAGTATTGAAAACTTTTGCTGGGTCTCTTACACCAACACTTCACTCATCTATTTTTAAAATTTTATTTACTTATGTTTTCCTTTCTTTTTCTATTGCCTCCCTTCTCTATTTTCCTTTTATTTCCTCTACTTTTCCCCTTTGTGGCTATTTATCATATGTAACAAATCAACTTTAAATTTGATATGAAAAGATGTATTTGAAGGTTCTTATTCTTGATAAGGATAAAATAATTGTACAAGTAATTATTACATGAAGAACTGTAGAATAAATATGTAGTAGGAGACCTAATTTAAACCTAGACTGTGAATGGTATATGACTCTATTCATTAAATAAATATTTGCTTGAGGGATAAAGAAGCCTCCTGAAAAATAACTCATTCCAAGTGCAGAGGGAGCAGACTTGATGATATTGACCTTGCACATAAACCTCAGTTTGGAAAAGCTTAGTGATGTTAAACACTACTGGGTATTTGCCAGTATGTTCCTCCATAATAATGAAGTTTCAGGCTATATTTTTGAGATCTAACTTTATGAAGACAACATGACTCACAAAGTTGATTTAGGACATTAGGGGAACATGTGATAAGATTGTGAAGAAGAGAAGAGGTAATCAGCTGATTATGTGTAGAGTCCCTAATCCCTAGGAAGGAATTTTGTTCAGTAGAGGAAGACACATCGGATAGTTTAAGAGTGTCAAATATATGATGTGAGATTCCATGCAGTTCTTCTGCTCCATATTTTAGATTATGACCTCATTGGTACAGTCAATAAGATGAGTGCCAGAAGGAAACCTTAGAAATTATGGTAATAAAAATTTGAAGCAAAGTAGTCTTTGTAGGTCTTGAGGAGAAGATTGTTCTGAGAAAATAACTGGACAAACCCCAGTATTAAGCAATAGTGCATGCATATGATATGAGGCATCATTGAGTTAAATATTTTTCTTGCTACACTATGGAATAGTACTGGTCTTATTGATCATTGACCCTCTTTTATAGAGGAACTCTATCTGTAGGGCTTTTAAAATCAAAGTACAACAGAGTGAGATAAACAGCCAGAATATTTTCTCCAAGTTGATCACTGCCTCAGTTTTGAGGAAACTGAGGTTTAACTTGCACAGGGTGCATAATTCTAGGGCTGTGGCTATGAAGCAGTGTAAAGTGAGGACCCATAAGGTCGGCAGTGAAGGACTTACCACAGAGCACTGTAGCGTGAGAGCCTATGGTAGAGCTATGCAGAGTTTTGTGATTGTTGAGTCTGTGAAAAGTTTTCTTAAATTGAAAGAAAAGTGTCTTTTGTGGGTGTCTTTGGGCAATGTATATAAGCACTATGCATATCTCTGGAAGTGTGAGGAAACAAAATTAGTCTCAAGAAATTAAGGATGAAATTCTAACCATTATTTTATCATAAATGCAAAGTACATTCCAATGCTGGAATATTCAAAAGGTTTGACCAGGATGTTATGTAGTGTCCTCAGAGATCTTCACCTAATGGTATCTACAGAGTGTCCTAATTCCAGAATAGCTCTTTGGAAATGAACCAATCTGTGTCTTAGTAGGTCACTGATTCTGTGCTCTATCAGAATATCATGAGTAGGTATTCTATTACATGGCTCAGTGCTGCTGAAAAATCCAAGTTATCATCGAGCAAGAGAAGATATGGGACTAGAAGAGGTGTGCAATCTTATTTCTCATTCCAGTAGAGACCTGGAAATCAGAATTTCCTGGCACAAACATACATGTAGGAGAAAGAATGTTGGGGGCATCAGTGTCTATTGAATGCTCACAAATGATGGCATATCTGTGTGGTTGGCTGTTGATAAATGAGAATATAAAGTCCTGACATTCAATTATTTTTCCATTTCCTATACTTCATTGCTTATAGCTGTAGGTCAATCTTAGAATATAGGAGAATGAAATTGTCAGTGTGGTCTTCAGTCATGGACCTGCAGTGCCTAGGGGGCACTGCTTTTGTCTGATAAAAGAAGCAGTGTCAATTGTAAGCTTTCATAAGAGTCCGGCACCTGAGCTTATGTTCAAGTGCCAGGCATTGGTCTTGAGTGTGACACACTACCCCTTAACTAGCTGAGAAAAAAACAGAGGGCTACATATGTCATGGCTCCTTTCTCAAGTCAACACTCCCACCAAAGTGTGCAGCTCAGGGGGTTAGAAACTGAATTTGTAGTAAACAGAAAGTAAATAACAGGAAAAAAAAGCAGAGTAGATTCTTAAGAAAGGATATGAAGTAAGGGATAGTACCCACGAGATCTCCTTTCAAAGAATTGAAAGTATGTTTCATGATGAATGCTCCCCTACTGAAAGAATAAGGATTCTGATGTTTAAAATTTTAAAAATGAACAATGTAATTCTGTTTGAAAGTAAAAACTTACGAGGACAATCTGCCCCATATTAAAAATTCACAAAACCACTATATACAATATAGAGTTGAAAAAAAAAATAAGAACTTATCAGAAAGGTGAGGTCACAAATACTCTTAAATATATTGACTCCAAACAATGACAGAACTGTCAAAAGACAGGAAATTCCCTCACTAGGCCAGAGGAGGGAGAGATGAAGCTGAAGGACAAACTGGCTTGCATATTACAAACTTTTAAAAGTTTCCAATGTGTTTATACACCAGATGAGGTAGGTGTCAGAATGCCCCTCCAAGAGAACTAGAACTAGTCTGCGGTCACTCCACAATCTGCGGTCACTCCACAATCTCTCCCTCTTGGGTCTTTACATAATTTGGATAGTTTTATGTCGAAAGAGAACAGAAAGGAGAACTAAGAAACATGTGAGGCCTAACTCAAGTGCAAACTGCCCACCCCACATGCAGATTAGAGGGTTGAAGAGATGAAGAAAAATACATTAGATGCATTGCTGGGATGGGGGTGGGGGACACTCTACAGAGACAAATGTCATTCATCTCAATATCTACTGTTTTAGTTTAAAAATTCAGGCATGTAACCAAAGATTATGAAGTAAATTAAAGAGCAAGAAAATGTGAGTTACTGTAAAAAGAGACAATGGCCAGTAGAAACAAATTCAGAGATCTCTCAGACATTGAAATTGTCAAAGAGTTTCACTTGGGCCCTCCCAGCCATCTCCAAGCACCCTTTTAATTTTTTTTATACAGTGACTGTCTTTGTTTCAGTAGAAAAAGCCAAACATCATCCATCTCACTTTGGGACTGAAAAATATAAATGTTAGCTCTAAATTTTCACCCAGAAGGTCTTATTCTTCTGCTTCCTCCTGGGATACACTGTTTCTATATCTCTTGGACCCAGAGGTTCCTCAATTTATTGTTCCTCATCTACCAAAACCAGAAGCACTGAACTGTACGTGTGCTTTAGTTATGTTTATTGGTCCTTTCTCTCCCTTCCTTTTCTTTAAACCTTGAATTATCCTGCTGTATTACAGACAAACGTCATGACTTACAGTTGTTTTCTTTGGTAATCACTACTGTGGATACTGAATTAGCAAATACTGAGCTATTGCTCCTAGGTAAAATATAGGGTTCAGTTTCTCTACTCACAACATTTTCGTCAAATGATCAGCGTATAACCTTGTTTAATGTGTGAGTCTGGTCAAGGACACTTTATTTTATATCTTGTTGATTAACTGACATTGAACTCAGTCAACAGAACTATAATTCATGTGCAATCAAATCTTATTACCTAACACACATATTTTCTCTGTAAAGCACAAATTTCTTGAACCTGTGAACTCAAGACAACACTTCTGCACTATGTCCAGGGACCATTTTGAACAGGAAGATTACAAAAACAAACAACGAACAAACAAAACCCCACGCACGAAAATGGGATAAGTGTGACACTATTTAGATCACAAAAAAGGAGACTCGTTTGTACCATGAGAGCTGAAACAAGAACCTGGGGCAGTATTTTGTTCAACCTCTGCTGAAAGCATGTACGCTGGGTGACTCAAAGCTTGGCCACTATCCTTATGTGAGGGACTGAACTGTCCATGTCCACGAATGAGCAGTGGAGTTCAGGGAGCAAGTGAATTTACTAACACAATCGATGAATAACAAAGATCGATAATCTCTCATGAAAATATAGGGAGAACACATAGACATTCTTCTCTCATTTCTGTGTTAGTGATTTAGAGTTCTTGCGAAGTTTCATAATAAATATGAATTATTTGTCAGGGTTTATCATCTACCTTCCCTGGCCCAGTCACTGTGCAAAAGGTATTTTATGAATAGTAATTTCATCAAAAATATGCACTATACCAAGTAGTATGCATAATGCAAGAACTCAAGTTTTAAATTATTATCCTTCCTTCAAACAGGTAAAATTTAATTATAAATGTAATATTGCATTTAATGCATTAATGATAAATTGAAATTTGAGGTAGGGGCAAAAAGGTGGGCATAATCAAATACTGGGTTAGTCAGAAAATATCTATAATATAAATGATATTAAAATTGAATCAATAAATAAAGAGAAGTTTGCCCAGAAGAGAAGGATATTGAGAGCATTAAATAAAAATAGGAAATATAATGATTTACTTAGACTGTTTTGATATTGCCATTTGATACTGTGCAAGTTTTTATTCCAAAATTTTTGTAATTATGTTTTGAACAAACACCTTAATATAATAATTCCACAATGATACATTTTATTCCAAGAAAAATATCTGGAGTTCATGCAAACACTTTTCTGTACAAGATAATTAAATTATACCTCTTTTCTCTTTTTATATTTACTTCTCTGAATTTGTGCAGAATCAATATAAAGTCATAGTATAGAGTTGAAATGCTGGATCCAAAATTCTTCTAGGGAAAAGAGCATATGTCAGGTTTGGATAAATGCAAGAGTTACCAAGTTATTTTCCTACTTATTAAAGGGGATTTTATCCTTTTAGACAAAGCCAGAAGTAACATTGATGGGCAGTACAGGTTGGATATTTTCTTATTCAGATATATTTTTTGTATATTCATATTTTCTAATAAAATAATTTTAAGAAAAACATTTGGACTTTTGAGAAAACAAATAATTTCTCAGTATTTTTTGATAGTATGTATTCTATCCACTATAAAAAGAGTTAATAAAAGAAAAATATTTTTAGAATGAAAACTCAGCAGTTCACAATAAGACTGAATAATAATGTCTGAGAAAACATGCCTTTGAAATGAAAGTGACTTATTTTTTTATTCAGAGAGCTGATAGAAAAATCTTTAGTTGTATGTTAAAACTATAAATATATATTTCCAAGTTTTTTTCAATTAAAAAAGTATATATGACTATAATCCTAATGCAAAACCCACACTGGCCTTCATATTGTTAAGTCATAGGTAATATGAAGATTTTGTTCTACACCAGTTGATTATGAGAATCCAGTTTAAAAAAAACAACAAAAAAAACACACAAAAAAAACTAATACTGCTAATAGCAAAGTTTTAAATCTTAATCTCAAAGGAAATTTTAACTGCTTTTAAAATAACATTTTTACATAGTGTCAAAAACAATCCTATTATATAGTGCAATAACTTATAAAATCTAACACAACAACATCTGCTTTTAGTGACTTTCCTCAGTCCCTAAATGGAAATATCTGAATTGCAGCTATCTAACTTCTACCACAAGATTTATGAATGAGAAGTTTTGTTGTTTTAGAACAATCCATCCCCTGGAAAATGAGCTTGGAATCCAACATTTTCAGAATTGGGGTAAGCAAGGATGGAAGTTGTACAAGATGATTGTTGTATAAGAAAGGCTATCAGAACACCAT
Organism: Sciurus carolinensis; assembly: GCF_902686445.1. Taxonomy (NCBI): domain Eukaryota; kingdom Metazoa; phylum Chordata; class Mammalia; order Rodentia; family Sciuridae; genus Sciurus; species Sciurus carolinensis. Next base: position 28,052,671 of record NC_062220.1, on the reverse strand, counting down.
ATGCTAGGGACTTGTAAATAGTAATGATAATATATGAACCTGAATTCACTATTTTCTCTCTCAAAATCAAATACCCTTCATCATATTACCATTCTCCTAGTTACTCAGCTATGAAAGTTGTGTATATTATTGAATGTATCTTATATTTTTTCCACCTCAGAGCAGTTGCCAACTCATAGCTATCCTCTCTTTTTCTTATCATTTAACTACTTCATTCTGTTTATTAACAATGTTGATGACTTAATTCAACCACAAGATGTTACATTTAGACTACTGTGGTAGCATACAAACAGTTTTTCCATCCTGTATATTATCTATCCTAAGTGTTTATAAAACCTGCCAAATTTTTGTGGTTTGGATCTAGAATTTCCCCCAAAGGCTCAGGTGCTAAAGTATTGGTTCCAATGTAGCAATAGTAGGAGCTGGGACTCCTGGGAAATGATAGGTTCCTAAGGACTTTGAGCTCATCAATGGGTAAATCCATTGAGGAATTCATTTTTAATAAATTAGAAGTCTGAATGTATTATTGGGAGATGGTAGAAACTACAAAAGGTTGAAACTTGGGGACTATATCTTGTTTCTGTTCCCTCTCTGTCCTTCTGTTTCATGGTTTCCATGAGCTGAGCAGATTTCTTCCGCCATGTCCTTCTGCCATAATGTTATTCCTCCCCTCTGAACCAAAGCAAAGGAGCCAGCCAGACTTGGTCTGAAACTTCTGAAATCATGAGCCAATATAAAATTTTCCTCCTTATTTGTTTGTCAGCTATTTTGGGTACAACAATAAAAACCTGTCTTAACACAGAATTGATTCTTCTTAAATAAGACACAAATTGTGTTGCAATGATAGCTTCTCAAAATCTTTAGAGTAGATTCAAATTCCCTCATTCATATTCTACACCCTCTAAAACATGGTCAGAATATAACTTTCTGTTGTTGGTCTGCTGGTCTTTCATGCACCATCAACTTGCTAAAATATCGTCATCTCTTCCTTCAGTATATCTGATCATTTGTTTCCAATCTCATTTCCTTATGCTTATCATTTCTACCACTTAGTATGACACTCTCTGGCAATGAATCATCTTAATATCCTTTCTATTGTTCAAGCTCCAACCTGTATGGCATGTAACTTTTGTTAATTCTATTAACCATATGTAATCTATTCTCAGTTGAAATTCATGAACTGCTTTGTTTCTTTTCTTAATGTATTTAGAGCAAGATCAATCTCTGTCTGATGGACTTTGCATTGCTATTGTCTTTTGCAGAGTATTTTGCTTATTGTGAGCACTCAGTAAATACTAGAATTGATTTTTAAATACCAATAAAAATACTCATGGGGGGAAAGAGAAATGTCATAAGCAATGAAGAATCAATTGCTGAAACAAGAAGCCAAGCTGCATCAGCTTTGTGGCTCCTGAGATGAGAAGTCTTTAAACTTCCTGAGCTTTTGTTTTTCCATGTACTGCTCTGTGTGGTGTTATCCAGATCTCCACCACACCAAGCCATGACAGCTTGGTAAATACTCATCAACCTGATTGGTGGTAGGATGTAACTTACGGAGTGTAGTAAGTCAGTAAACGTAGAATCGTGACAACAGATAACAAAAATAATTTCTGATATCTTTATGTATTTTGTGAAACATCTATCATCTATCTACATTAAAATTCTGCCCTTTCAAATCTACCAAAGAAAAATGTTAAAAAGTGTTAATGTTAATGGTTTGCACATAAAAGTCCTGAATAAATAATTGCCTTCCCTTGTTTTTCAGTACACAGAAATAAATGAAAACTAAGATGTTCCATACATGTACTCCTCTTCCAGACTTCTGTATAACAGTAGAGACTAAACATAGGTTATTATTTATTCATCTATTCTAATACAATTCATAACCAGACTAAGAAACAGTCGTAACAAATTCTAATTTAACAATAACAATTCTAATTATTTTCACACATTTCTTGAATTGTAAAGGCATCAGAATAAAAAATGTAGTGCAGTTTAAAGAAATAGAAAAATACAAATAAAAATAAACATAAACACTACTTCTGTTCTATGATTAGATAGTTCTATTCAGATGCATCACTAGATGTAATAGTGCTTGTTATCCTGAGACTCAACATTTTTTGACATACTCTATATTCTTTCTACAATTTAATTTTTAATTGATATAATATTTGTACATGTTTAAGGGGTAAGTATGATAATTTATAAAATGTGTCAAGATCTAATCAGGATAATTACTCTTTCCAACTCCAAACGTGTATCTTTTCTGTCTTGGGAAACTTCAATTCCTTCTTTTTAGTTATTTTTATACATATTATAAATTGCTGTAGACTATACCTACCCTACTGTGTTATAGATCTTTTGAACTAATTTCTCCTAGATAACTGTATTTTTGTACTAATGATTTGTCCTTTGTCACCCCTCCACCCTATTCTTCCAAGATTCTTATGATCACTATTCTACTTGATTTTTGTTTTTGTTTTTGTTTTTGGCTCTGCAAGTGAGTGAGAATATGCAATACTTATCTTTATATGCCTGGTTTACTCCATTTAGAAAGATAGTCTTCAGTTCCTTCCACATTGTCACAAATAACAGGATTCAATTCTTTCTTTTTTTTTAAATATTTTGTTTTAGTTATAGGTGGACACAATACCTTTATTTTATTTATATGTGATGCTGAGGATTGAACCCAGGGCCTTACACATGCTAGGTGAGCACGCTACCACTGAGCCACAGCCTCGGCCCTCAATTCTTTTTTTTTAATGGCTGAATTCCATCATGCACATATCCATCATGTACATATTCCACATTGTCTTTATCCATTCATTCGTTGGTGGACATCCTGACTATTGGTAATAGTATTGGAATAAACATTGAGGTGCAGGTATCTTTTTGACATGGGGATTTCATTTCCTTTGAATATATAGTAGTCAGTTATAGGATTGCTGGGTCATAACCTACTTCTATTTTTTGTTTTTTGAGGATTCTCCATACTGTTTTCCAAAGTGGCTGAAATCATTTATATTCCTACCAGCCGATGTGTAAGAGTTCCCCTTTCTCTGCATCTTTGCCAGTATTTGCTATTTTTTTTCGTATGATAACTCATTATGATTTGGATTTGAGTTTCCCTGATGACTAATGTATTTGTTGGATATTTATATGTTCTTTGAGAAATGTTTATTCAAATCACTTGCACATTTTATAATCAGATTTTCATGTTGAGTATTTTGAGTTTATTATACATTTTGGACACTAATACTGTTGGATAAATAGTTATAAATGGGAGATATTTTCTCCCAGTCTTCTGCTTTCCTCTTCACTCTGCTGAAATTTTCCTTTGCTTTTCAGAAGATTTGTAGCTTGATGTAATCTCATTTGTCTTTTTGTTTTATTGACTGTGCTATTTGGTTTTTATCTAAAAGATATATGTCCATACCAATTATGTGATGTGTTTGCCCTGTGATCCCCTCTTGTACTTTCATAGATTCAGGTCTAAGGTCTAAATTCAGGTCTCTGATTCACTTTCAGTTGATTTTTTACAGAGTAGATTTAGGGATCTAGTTTTATTCCTCTATATATGTGGTTCTAGTTTTCATAGGACCATTATTTGAAGAGATTATCATTTTCCCAGTATATGTTCTGTTGAAAATCAGTCAGCTGTACATAAATGGATTAATATTCAGTCTTCTCTGTTCTGTTGCATTGTGTCAATTATTTTTTGCCAGTACCAAGATGTTTTGATTACTATAGCTTCACATGGTGTTTTAAAATCAATTATCATGAAGCCTCTTTTTTGCTTAAGATTGCTTTTGTTTAGCATCTGTGGTTCCTTATAAATTTTAGTATGTTTTTATATGTCTGTAAAGAAAGTCATTGTTATTTTGATGGGGACTGCTTTGAATCTATGGGACTCTTTGTAGAAAACTCAACCTTTAAGATTAGCTATTAGCTAACCATGAAGCAGGAGAAGAACTGCAATCTGGTATTTTTTTGTGTGTGTGCCCCATCTCCCACCACCTTTAGTCACTGTTAGTCTCTTCTACCAGGCTTCTCATGCATTCATTATAATATATACTCATAGAAATAGAGAGGTTTTGTTTTGCTCACAATAAAATTTTATTTCTTTAATTTGCATCCAAAATGCTGAAGTATTTATTTTTTCAAGGAATATTTCTCATGTGTGGAATGGTCAAGTTGGAAGCTCTAGTCATTTTTTTTTCTTCTTTTAATCAATCCCTGAAATACATAATTATTTTTATTTATTTATTTATTAAAAATTTTTTAAGTTGTCAATGTATCTTTTTAACTTTATTTATTTGTATGTGGTACTTGAGTATTGAACCCAGGGCCTCACACATACCAGGCGAGTGCTCTACTACTGAGCTGCAACTCCAACCCCAATTATTTTTAAATGACATAAAATTTCAAAAAAAAGTATGCAAAGATTCATTTACCTGACTGAAAGTTGGTTTTCTTTATAAAACCCTATCATCCTAAAAACATTATTGTTCAGTGTACCCAAGGATGTTTACCTATGTAACAACAATACAAAGCATCAAAATAAGGAAACTAAAAATCATATATTACAACCACCTATGTCTCATGTCCTGTTGAAGTTTTGCCAGATTCTCCAAAGTGTCCTTTGTGAGGAAAGAATCATTTGAGAGTCATGTTACATTTAGCTGCCATGTGTCTTTAGATTCTTTCCCTCTTGAAGTTACTCAATGTTTTTTGGTCTCACTTCTTTGACATTTTTGAAGATTGCAAGCATGTTATATATAGAGTGCCCCTATATATAGGTTTGTGTGGTGATTAACATGGCAGAGATGTCACAGGAGGACAGTATTCCCTTATTGCTTATAGTCAGGTGACTCCTGATTTTGATTTCTATGATTATTGATTATTTGTTCATTTGATTAAGATGTTAGAAACATGACTTCTTCCTTATATGTTGCTTTTTTAATCACTCTGTATTTGAAATCATATAAATATTTTTGCCTTCTTTTAATTAATTAATTGCTTAATATACCACAGATACTTGGTCTCCTGCTTTATTCAATTGATTCTACCAGTATTTGGATTAAAGCTCAATTTGTGCTGGATTCATCATGTAGTAACTCCTTCAAGCTAGCTCCCCTAAACTTGTCATGTCTCTATCACTTTTTTTGGCACTTCCTTGCTTTCTAACAAAATGGTGTGCAAGTCATCTTATAGAACTAGCTATTATATCAGCCATTTGTTCAAAGAGCCTGTATCCTTTTAATGGAAACAATATTTAGAAACCATTTTCTATATATTAGCTGTACCTCACCACTGTTGGTGTATGAATCTCCCAGATACTTTCAGTGGACAGCCAGAGAATATTTTTATGTTTCTACATGATATGGACATACATGCCTGTCCTTACGTCTGTAGTTATACCTACATGTATATATGTTATTCTTTAGAAGGAAGAAAGGAAGGAGAAAGGGAAGACAGGAAAGAAGGAAGAAAACAAGTGCAAGAGAGGAGAAAGAACACCAACTGACTTTGTGCCAATACTCCAACAATTATTCCATCTTTAAAATTTTCATAATTACATCCCCTCTCTGACAATACAAATCGTGTCTTCTATTTCTCTTAATGTATATATTTATATTGTAGTTTGAATCTGGAATGACCCCTAATGGCTAAGGCTAGGTCCCCAGTGCAACAATGGTAAATGTGAAGATTTGGGGAAGTGATCGGATCATAAGGACCCTTACCTCTTCAGTGGATTAATCTATTTGATTGATTAATCATTTGATGGCATTAGTGGCAGGTGGAAACTATGGGAGGTGGAGCCTAGTTGGGGACAGTGGGTCTTGGGAGAGCCTTCTTAGAAACCGTATCTTGTCCGCAGCCTATCTTCCTTCCTTCCTTCCTTCCTTCCTTCCCTTCCCTTCTCTCTCTCTCTCTCTCTCTCTCTCTCTCTCTCTCTCTCTCTCTCTCTCTCTCTCTCTCTCTCTTTCTCTCTGTCTCTCTCTCTCTCTCTCTCTCTTTCTCTCTCTCTGTCTCTTCTCTCTCTCTCTCTCTCTCTTCTCTCTCTCTCTCTCTCTCTCTCTCTCTCCTCTCTCTCTCTCTCTCTCTCAGCTTCCTGAATTTCATGAGTTGGGCAACCTTCCTCTGCCATGACCACCTACCATAATGTTCTACCTCTCCTGAGGACTAAAGTAATGGAGTCAGATAACCATGGACTGAAACTACTGAGACCATGAACCAAAATAAATCTTTCCTTATTTAAATTGTTTTACTCAGGTATTGTATTAGTGCTGAAAACCTAATGCAATTTATTTATCTTAATTCTACTTTACATAACAAATTCCCTGTCATCCTATGTGTAGCTGCCTCTGCTTCATAAACACACACCTCTTCTTGGTGCTTTTATATTATGTGTCAAGTCACCCTCCAGTGTAGACATTCTCTTCACCTTATTGGACTTTTTAATTATTTTTTTCAAATTTACTTATTTAATATTAACACATAAAATGGTATGCAATTATCATGTGCAACATAGTGTTTTAAATTATAAGTACAGTAAGTTCTCCATTGATAATATCAACCACAGATTGAACACATTAAAAAAAATTTATGTGTACCAAATCTGTATTTTTTACATTGTTACAGATTGAACACAGGATGCTAAGGAGATGCTAAGGATCTCTGCATGCTAAGGAGAGTGCTCTATCTCTGGGCTATGCAACCATCCCATACAGACTTCTATACATTAATGATGCAATATAATGTCAATTTAGATAGTATTTGAATTGTATTATCAGTAATTTGGAATGATTTAAAATGTATGAGAGGTTGTGCATAGGTTATATGCAAATACTACACTGTTTTTTTTTTATTGTAAACAAATGGGATACATGTTGTTTCTGTTTGTACATGGCGTAAAGGCATACCATTTGTGTAATCATAAATTTACATAGGATAATGTTT